>NW_025957246.1:0-43093 GCF_023159225.1 Perognathus longimembris pacificus | reverse complement strand
GATTCGTTTGGGGGCGTTACCAGTACAGTAACCATTCCAGGAAGTACTTAATTTATTAAGCTACTGCTTTTCTTAATCTCAGTGGAGATATTTACTGATAAACAGCTACGTACGCAGCATGTTCATGTCGTTCCTAAATGAGCTTTTATCTCTCTCCCCTCACCACAAATCAGATTCTTCTCAGGAGTTCCCAGTACATTACCCTTTCCCCTGTGTAATTACCTTAACAAGCTCCAGCTGTTTTTATTCTCAGAAGGTTTACTCCCTGATATACAGCTGACTACCCCCTTCGTAAGTGCAGGTCCTAAATGAGCTTTTTTCTCTGTTCCCTCAACACATCCAGATTCTTTTGGGGAGTTACCAGTACAGTAACCATACCAGGAAGTACCTAATTTATTAAGCTACTGCTTTTCTTTTTTTTTTTTTTTTGGCCAGTCCTGGGACTTGGACTCAGGGCCTGAGCACTGTCCCTGGCTTCTTTTTGCTCAAGGCTAGCACTCTGCCACTTGAGCCGCAGCGCCACCTCTGGCCATTTTCTGTATATGAGGTGCTGG
The DNA here is from genome assembly GCF_023159225.1 of Perognathus longimembris pacificus. Classification (NCBI taxonomy): domain Eukaryota; kingdom Metazoa; phylum Chordata; class Mammalia; order Rodentia; family Heteromyidae; genus Perognathus; species Perognathus longimembris. Next base: position 42,539 of record NW_025957246.1, on the reverse strand, counting down.
GGAATCGAACCCAGGTCCTCATGTATACGAGGCAGGCACTCTTGCCACTAGGCTATATCCCCAGCCAAGCTAATGCTTTTCTTAATCTCAGTGGAGATATTTACTGATAAACAGCTACCAACGCAGCATGTTCATGTCGTTCCTAAATGAGCTTTTATCTCTCTCCCCTCACCACAAATCAGATTCTTCTGAGGAGTTCCCAGTACATTATCCTTTCCCTTGTGTAATTACCTTAACAAGCTCCAGCCGTTTTTATTCTCAGAAGGTTTACTTCCTGAAATACTGCTGCATATCCCTTCGTAAGTGCAGGTCCTAAATGAGCTTTTTCTCTGTTCCCTCACCACAATCCAGATTCGTTTGCGGAGTTACTAGTACAGTAACCATTCCAGAAGTACTTAATTTATTAAGCTACTGCTTTTCTTAATCTCAGTGGAGATATTTACTGATAAACTGCTAGCTACGCAGCATGTTCATGTCGTTCCTAAATGAGCTTTTATCTCTCTCCCCTCACCACAAATCAGATTCTTCTGAGGAGTTCCCAGTACATTATCCTTTCCCCTGTGTAATTACCTTAACAAGCTCCAGATGTTTTTATTCTCAGAAGGTTTACTCCCTGATATACAGCTGCCTAACCCCTTCGTAAATGCAGGTCCTAAATGAGCTTTTTTCTCTGTTCCCTCACCACAATCCAGATTCTTTTGGGGAGTTACCAGTACAGTAACCATACCAGTATGTACTTAATTTATTAAGCTACTGCTTTTCTTAATCTAAGTGGAGATATTTACTGATAAACAGCTACCTACGCAGCATGTTCATGTCGTTCCTAAATGAGCTTTTATCTCTCTCCCTCACCACAAATCAGATTCTTCTGAGGAGTTCCCAGTACATTATCCTTTCCCCTTGTGTAATTACCTTAACAAGCTCCAGCTGTTTTTATTCTCAGAAGGAGTACTCCCTGATATACAGCTGCCTACCACCTTCGTAAGTGCAGGTCCTAAATGAGCTTTTTTCTCTGTTCCCTCACCACAATCCAGATTCTTTTGGGGAGTTACCAGTACAGTAACCATACCAGGAAGTACTTCATTTATTAAGCTACTGCTTTTCTCAGTCTCAGTGGAGATATTTACTGATAAACAGCTACCTACGCAGCATGTTCATGTCGTTCCTAAATGTGTTTTATCTCTCACCCCTCACCACAAATCAGATTCTTCTGAGGAGTTCCAGTACATTATCCTTTCCCCTGTGTAATTACCTTAACAAGCTCAGCTGTTTTTATTCTCAGAAGGTTTACTCCCTGATATACAGCTGCCTACCCCCTTCGTAAGTGCAGGTCCTAAATGAGCTTTTTTCTCTGTTCCCTCACCACAATCCAGATTCTTTTGGGGAGTTACCAGTACAGTAACCATACCAGGAAGGACTTAATTTATTAAGCTACTGCTTTTCTTAATCTCAGTGGAGATATTTACTGCTAAACAGCTACGTATGCAGCATGTTCATGTCGTTCCTAAATGAGCTTTTATCTCTCTCCCCTCACCACAAATCAGATTCTTCTGAGGAGTTCCCTGTACTTTATCCTTTCCCCTGTGTAATTACCTTAAAAAGCTCAAGCTGTTTTTATTCTCAGAAGGTTTACTCCCTGATATACAGCTGCCTAACCCCTTCGTAAGTGCAGGTCCTAAATGAGCATTTTTCTCTGTTCCCTCACCGCACCAGATTCTTTTGGGGAGTTACCAGTACAGTATCCATACCAGGAAGTACTTAATTTATTAAGCTACTGCTTTTCTTAATCTCAGTGGAGATATTTACTGATAAACAGCTACCTACGAACCATGTTCATGTCGTTCCTAAATGAGCTTTTATCTCTCTCCCCTCACACAAATCAGATTCTTCTGAGGAGTTCCCAGTACATTATCCTTTCCCATGTGTAATTACCTTAACATGCTCCAGCGGTTTTTATTCTCAGAAGGTTTACTCCCTCATATACAGATGTCTACCCCCTTCGTAAGTGCAGGTCCTAAATGAGCTTTTTTCTCTGTCCCCTCACCACAATCCAGATTCTTTTGGGGAGTTACGAGTACAGTAACCATGCCAGGAAGTACTTAATTTATTAAGCTACTGCTTTTCTTAATCTCAGTGGAGATATTTACTGATAAACAGCTACCTACGCAGCATGTACATGTCGTTCCTAAATGAGCTTTTATCTCTCTCCCCTCACCACAAATCAGATTCTTCTGAGGAGTTCCCAGTACATTATCCTTTCCGCTGTGTAATTACCTTAACAAGCTCCAGCTCTTTTTATTCTCAGAAGGTTTACTCCCTGATATACAGCTGCCTACCCCCTTCGTAAGTGCAGGTCCTAAATGAGCTTTTTTCTCTGTTCCCTCACCACAATCCAGATTCTTTTGGGGAGTTACAAGTACAGTAACCATACGAGGAAGTACTTAATTTATTAAGCTACTGCTTTTCTTAATCTCAGTGGAGATATTTACTGATAAATAGCTACGTACGCAGCATGTTCATGTCGTTCCTAAATGAGTTTTATCTCTCTCCCCTCACCACAAATCAGATTCTTCTGAGGAGTTCCCAGTACATTATCCTTTCCCCTGTGTAATTACCTTAACAAGCTCCAGCTGTTTTTATTCTCAGAAGGTTTACTCCCTGATATACAGCTGCCTACCCCCTTCGTAAGTGCAGGTCCTAAATGAGATTTTTTCTCTATTCCCTCACCAAAATCCAGATTCTTTTGGGGAGTTACCAGTACAGGAACCATACCAGGAAGTACTTAATTTATTAAGCTACTGCTATTCTTAATCTCAGTGGAGATATTTACTGATAAACAGCTACCTACGCAGCATGTTCATGTCGTTCTTAAATGAGCTTTTATCTCTATCCCCTCACCACAAATCAGATTCTTCTGAGGAGTTCCCAGTACATTATCCTTTCCCCTGTGTAATTACCTTAACAAGCTCCAGCTGTTTTAATTCTCAGAAGGTTTACTCCCTGATATACAGCTGCCTACCCCCTTCGTAAGTGCAGGTCCTAAATGAGCTTTTTTCTCTGTTCCCTCAACACAATCCAGATTCTTTTGGGGAGTTACCAGTACAGTAACCATACCAGGAAGTACCTAATTTATTAAGCTACTGCTTTTCTTTTTTTTTTTTTTTTTGCCAGTCCTGGGACTTGGACTCAGGGCCTGAGCACTGTCCCTGGCTTCTTTTTGCTCAAGGCTAGCACTCTGCCACTTGAGCCGCAGCGCCACCTCTGGCCATTTTCTGTATATGTGGTGCTGGGGAATCGAACCCAGGTCGTAATGTATACGAGGCAGGCACTCTTGCCACTAGGCTATATCCCCAGCCAAGCTAATGCTTTTCTTAATCTCAGTGGAGATATTTACTGATAAACAGCTACCAACGCAGCATGTTCATGTCGTTCCTAAATGAGCTTTTATCTCTCTCACCTCACCACAAATCAGATTCTTCTGAGGAGTTCCCAGTACATTATTCTTTCCCTTGTGTAATTACCTTAACAAGCTCCAGCCGTTTTTATTCTCAGAAGGTTTACTTCCTGAAATACTGCTGCATATCCCTTCGTAAGTGCAGGTCCTAAATGAGCTTTTTTCTCTGTTCCCTCACCACAATCCAGATTCGTTTGCGGAGTTACTAGTACAGTAACCATTCCAGGAAGTACTTAATTTATTAAGCTACTGCTTTTCTTAATCTCAGTGGAGATATTTACTGATAAACTGCTAGCTACGCAGCATGTTCATGTCGTTCCTAAATGAGCTTTTATCTCTCTCCCCTCACCACAAATCAGATTCTTCTGAGGAGTTCCCAGTACATTATCCTTTCCCCTGTGTAAATACCTTAACAAGCTCCAGATGTCTTTATTCTCAGAAGGTTTACTCCCTGATATACAGCTGCCTAACCCCTTCGTAAATGCAGGTCCTAAATGAGCTTTTTTCTCTGTTCCCTCACCACAATCCAGATTCTTTTGGGGAGTTACCAGTACAGTAACCATACCAGTATGTACTTAATTTATTAAGCTAATGCTTTTCTTAATCTAAGTGGAGATATTTACTGATAAACAGCTACCTACGCAGCATGTTCATGTCGTTCCTAAATGAGCTTTTATCTCTCTCCCCTCACCACAAATCAGATTCTTCTGAGGAGTTCCCAGTACATTATCCTTTCCCCTGTGTAATTACCTTAACAAGCTCCAGCTGTTTTTATTCTCAGAAGGTGTACTCCCTGATATACAGCTGCCTACCACCTTCGTAAATGCAGGTCTTAATGAGCTTTTTTCTCTGTTCCCTCACCACAATCCAGATTCTTTTGGGGAGTTACCAGTACAGTAACCATACCAGGAAGTACTTCATTTATTAAGCTACTGCTTTTCTTAATGTCAGTGGAGATATTTACTGATAAACAGCTACGTACGCAGCATGTTCATGTCGTTCCTAAATGTGTTTTATCTCTCTCCCCTCACCACAAATCAGATTCTTCTGAGGAGTTCCCAGTACATTATCCTTTCCCCTGTGTAATTACCTTAACAAGCTCCAGCTGTTTTTATTCTCAGAAGGTTTACTCCCTGATATACAGCTGCCTACCCCCTTCGTCAGTGCAGGTCCTAAATGAGCTTTTTTCTCTGTTCCCTCACCACAATCCAGATTCTTTTGGGGAGTTACCAGTACAGTAACCATACCAGGAAGTACTTAATTTATTAAGCTACTGCTTTTCTTAATCTCAGTGGAGATATTTACTGATAAACAGCTACCTACGCAGCATGTTCATGTCGTTCCTAAATGTGTTTTATCTCTCTACCCTCACCACAAATCAGATTCTTCTGAGGAGTTCCCAGTACATTATCCTTTCCCCTGTGTAATTACCTTAACAAGCTCCAGCTGTTTTTATTCTCAGAAGGTTTACTCCCTGATATACAGCTGCCTACCCCCTTTGTCAGTGCAGGTCCTAAATGAGCTTTTTTCTCTGTTCCCTCACCACAATCCAGATTCTTTTGGGGAGTTACCAGTACAATAACCATACCAGGAAGTACTTGATTTATTAAGCTACTGCTTTTCTTAATCTCAGTGGAGCTATTTACTGATAAACAGCTACCTACGCAGCATGTTCATGTCGTTCCTAAATGAGCTTTTATCTCTCTCCCCTCACCACAAAAAAGATTCTTCTGAGGAGTTCCCAGTACATTATCCTTTCCCCTGTGTAATTACCTTAACAAGCTCCAGCTGTTTTTATTCTCAGAAGGTTTACTCCCTGATATACAGCTGCCTACCCCCTTCGTAAGTGCAGGTCCTAAATTAGCTTTTTTCTCTGTTCCCTCACCACAATAACGATTCTTTTCGGGAGTTACCAGTACAGTAACCATACCAGGAAGTACTTAATTTATTAAGCTACTGCTTTTCTTAATCCTAGTGGAGATATTTACTGATAAACAGCTACTTACGCAGCATGTTCATGTCGTTCCTAAATGAGCTTTTATCTCTCTCCCCTCACCACAAATCAGATTCTTCTGAGGAGTTCCCAGTACATTATCCTTTCCCCTGTGTAATTACCTTAACAAGCTCCAGCTGTTTTTATTCTCAGAAGGTTTACTCCCTGATATACAGCTGCCTACCCCCTTCGTAAGTGCAGGTCGTAAATGAGCTTTTTTCTCTGTTCCTTCACCACAATGCAGATTCTTCTGGGGAGTTACCAGTACAGTAACCATACCAGGAAGTACTTAATTTATTAAGCTACTGCTTTTCTTAATCTCAGTGGAGATATTTACTGATAAACAGCTACCTACGCAGCATGTTCATGTCGTTCCTAAATGACCTTTTATCTCTCTCCCCTCACCACAAAGCAGATTCTTCTGAGGAGTTCCCAGTACATTATCCTTTCCCCTGTGTAATTACCTTAACAAGCTCCAGCTGTTTTTATTCTCAGAAGGTTTACTCCCTGATATACAGCTGCCTACCCCCTTCGTAAGTGCAGGTCCTAAATGAGCTTTTTTCTCTGTTCCCTCACCACAATACAGATTCTTTTGTGGAGTTACCATACAGTAACCATACCAGGAAGTACTTAATTTATTAAGCAACTGCTTTTCTTAATCTCAGTGGAGATATTTACTGATAAACAGCTACCTACGCAGCATGTTCATGTCGTTCCTAAATGAGCTTTTATCTCTCTCCCCTCACCACAAATCAGATTCTTCTGAGGTGTTCCCAGTACATTATCCTTTCCCCTGTGTAATTACCTTAACAAGCTCCAGCTGTTTTTATTCTCAGAAGGTTTACTCCCTGATATACAGCTGCCTACCCCCTTCGTAAGTACAGGTCCTAAATGAGCTTTTTGCTCTGTTCCCTCATCAAATACCAGATTCTTTGGGGAGTTACCAGTACAGTAACCATACCAGGAAGTACTTAATTTATTAAGCTACTGCTTTTCTTAATCTCAGTGGAGATATTTACTGATAAACAGCTACCTACGCAGCATGTTCATGTCGTTACTAAATGAGCTTTTATCTCTCTCCCCTCACCACAAATCAGATTCTTCTGAGGAGTTCCCAGTACATTATCCTTTCCCCTGTGTAATTACCTTAACAAGCTCCAGCTGTTTTTATTCTCAGAAGGTTCACTCCCTGATATACAGCTGCCTACCCCCTTCGTAAGTGCAGGTCCTAAATGAGCTTTTTTCTCTGTTCCCTCACCACAATCCAGATACTTTTGGGGAGTTACCAGAACAGTAACCATACCAGGAAGTACTTAATTTATTAAGCTACTGCTTTTCTTAATCTCAGTGGAGATATTTACTGATAAACAGCTACCTACGCAGCATGTTCATGTCGTTCCTAAATGAGCTTTTATCTCTCTCCCCTCACCAAAAATCAGATTCTTCTGAGGAGTTCCCACTACATTATCCTTTCCCCTGTGTAATTACCTTAACAAACTCCAGCTGTTTTTATTCTCAGAAGGTTTACTCCCTGATATACAGCTGCCTACCCCCTTCGTAAGTGCAGGTCCTAAATGAGGTTTTTTCTCTGTTCCCTCACCACAATCCAGATTCTTTTGGGGAGTTACCAGTACAGTAACCATACCCGGAAGTACTTAATTTATTAAGCTACTGCTTTTCTTAATCTCAGTGGGGATATTTACTGATAAACAGCTACCTACGCAGCATGTTCATGTCGTTCCTAAATGAGCTTTTATCTCTCTCCCCTCACCACAAATCAGATTCTTCTGAGGAGTTCCCAGTACATTATCCTTTCCCCTGTGTAATTACCTTAACAAGCTCCAGCTGTTTTTATTCTCAGAAGGTTTACTCCCTGATATACAGCTGCCTACCCCCTTCTTAAGTGCAGGTCCTAAATGAGGTTTTTTCTCTGTTCCCTCACCACAATCCAGATTCTTTTGGGGAGTTACCAGTACAATAACCATACCAAGAAGTACTTAATTTATTAAGCTACTGCTTTTCTTAATCTCAGTGGAGATATTTACTGATAAACAGCTACCTACGCAGCATGTTCATGTCGTTCCTAAATGAGCTTTTATCTCTCTCCCCTCACCACAAATCAGATTCTTCTGAGGAGTTCCCAGTACCTTATCCTTTCCCCTGTGTAATTACCTTAACAAGCTCCAGTTGTTTTTATTCTCAGAAGGTTTACTCCCTGATATACAGCTGCCTACCCCCTTCGTAAGTGCAGGTCCTAAATGAGCTTTTTGCTCTGTTCCCTCATCAAATACCAGATTCTTTGGGGAGTTACCAGTACAGTAACCATACCAGGAAGTACTTGATTTATTAAGCTACTGCTTGTCTTAATCTCAGTGGAGCTATTTACTGATAAACAGCTACCTACGCAGCATGTTCATGTCGTTCCTAAATGAGCTTTTATCTCTCTCCCCTCACCACAAATCAGATTCTTCTGAGGAGTTCCCAGTACATTATCCTTTCCCCTGTGTAATTACCTTAACAAGCTCCAGCTGTTTTTATTCTCAGAAGGTTTACTCCCTGATATACAGCTGCCTACCCCCTTCGTAAGTGCAGGTCCTAAATGAGCTTTTTTCTCTGTTCCCTCACCACAATAACGATTCTTTTCGGGAGTTACCAGTACAGTAACCATACCAGGAAGTACTTAATTTATTAAGCTACTGCTTTTCTTAATCTCAGTGGAGTTATTTACTGATAAACAGCTACTTACGCAGCATGTTCATGTCGTTCCTAAATGAGCTTTTATCTCTCTCCCCTCACCACAAATCAGATTCTTCTGAGGAGTTCCCAGTACATTATCCTTTCCCCTGTGTAATTACCTTAACAATCTCCAGCTGTTTTTATTCTCAGAAGGTTTACTCCCTGTTATACAGCTGCCTACCCCCTTCGTAAGTGCAGGTCCTAAATGAGCTTTTTTCTCTGTTCCTTCACCACAATGCAGATTCTTCTGGGGAGTTACCAGTACAGTAACCATACCAGGAAGTACTTAATTTATTAAGCTACTGCTTTTCTTAATCTCAGTGGATATTTACTGATAAACAGCTACCTACCCAGCATGTAAATGTCGTTCCTAAATGAGGTTTTATCTTTCTCCTCACTACAAATCAGATTCTTCTGAGGAGTTCCCAGTACATTATCCTTTCCCCTGTGTAATTACCTTAACGAGCTCCAGCTGTTTTTATTCTCAGAAGGTTTACTCCCTGATATACAGCTGCCTACCCCCTTCGTAAGTGCAGGTCCTAAATGAGCTTTTTTCTCTGTTCCCTCACCACAATCCAGATTCTTTTGGGGAGTTACCAGTACAGTAACCATACCAGGAAGTACTTAATTTATTAAGCTACTGCTTTTCTTAATCTCAGTGGAGATATTTACTGATAAACAGCTACCTACGCAGCATGTTCATGTCGTTCCTAAATGAGCTTTTATCTCTCTCCCCTCACCACAAATCAGATTCTTTTGAGGAGTTCCCAGTACATTATCCTTTCCCCTGTGTAATTACCTTAACAAGCTGAAGCTGTTTTTATTCTCAGAAGGTTTACTCCCTGATATACAGCTGCCTACCCTCTTCGTAAGTGCAGGTCCTAAATGAGCTTTTTTCTCTGTTCCCTCACCACAATCCAGATTCTTTTGGGGAGTTACCAGTACAGTAACCATACCAGGAAGTACTTAATTTATTAAGCTACTGCCATTCTTAATCTCAGTGGAGATATTTACTGATAATCAGCTACGTACGCAGCATGTTCATGTCGTTCCTAAATGAGCTTTTATCTCTCTCCCGTCCCCACAAATCAGATTCTTCTGAGGAGTTCCCAGTACCTTATCCTTTCCCCTGTGTAATTACCTTAACAAGCTCCTGCTGTTTTTATTCTCAGAATGTTTACACCCTGATATACAGCTGCCTACCCCCTTCCTAAGTGCAGGTCCTAAATGAGCTTTCTTCTCTGTTCCCTCACCACAATCCAGATTCTTTTGGGGAGTTACCAACAGTAAGCAAACCAGGAAGTAATTAATTTATTAAGCTACTGCTTTTCTTAATCTCAATGGAGATATTTACTGATAAACAGCTACCTACGCAGCATGTTCATGTCGTTCCTAAATGAGCTTTTATCTCTCTCCCCTCACCACAAATCAGATTTTTCTGAGGAGTTCCCAGTACATTATCCTTTCCACTGTGTAATTACCTTATCAAGCTCCAGCTGTTTTTATTCTCAGAAGGTTTACTCCCTGATATACAGCTGCCTACCCCCTTCGTAAGTGCAGGTCCTAAATGAGCTTTTTGCTCTGTTCCCTCACCACAATCCAGATTCTTTCGGGAAGTTACCAGTACAGTAACCATACCAGGAAGTACTTAATTTATTAAGCTACTGCTTTTCTTAATCTCAGTGGAGATATTTACTGATAAACAGCTACCTACCCAGCATGTTCATGTCGTTCCTAAATGAGCTTTTATCTCTCTCCCCTCACCACAAATCAGATTCTTCTGAGGAGTTCCCAGTACATTATCCTTTCCCCTGTGTAATTTCCTTAACAAGCTCCAGCTGTTTTTATTCTCAGAAGGTTTACTCCCTGATATACAGCTGCCTACCCCCTTCGTAAGTGCAGGTCCTAAATGAGCTTTTTTCTCTGTTCTCTCACCATAATCCAGATTCTTTTGGGGAGTTACGAGTACAGTAACCATACCAGGAAGTACTTAATTTATTAAGCTACTGCTTTTCTTAATCTCAGTGGAGATATTTACTGATAAACAGCTACCTATGCAGCATGTTCATGTCGTTCCTAAATGAGCTTTTATCTCTCTCCCCTCACCACAATTCAGATTCTTCTGAGTTCCCAGTACATTATCCTTTCCCCTGTGTAATTACCTTAACAAGCTCCAGCTGTTTTTATTCTCAGAAGGTTTACTCCCTGATATACAGCAGCCTACCCCCTTCGTAAGTGCAGGTCCTAAATGAGCTTTTTTCTCTGTTCCCTCAACACAATCCAGATTCTTTTGGGGAGTTACCAGTACAGTAACCATACCAGGAAGTACTTAATTTATTAAGCTACTGCTTTTCTTAATCTCAGTGGAGATATTTACTGATAAACAGCTACCTACGCAGCATGTTCATGTCGTTCCTAAATGAGCTTTTATCTCTCTCCCCTCACCACAAATCAGATTCTTCTGAGGACTTCCCAGTACATTATCCTTTCCCCTGTGTAATTACCTTAACAAGCTCCAGCTGTTTTTATTCTCAGAAGGTTTACTCCCTGATATACAGCTACCTACCCCCTTCGTAAGTGCAGGTCCTAAATGAGCTTTTCTCTCTGTTCCCTCACCACAATCCAGATTCTTTTGGGGAGTTACCAGTACAGTATCCATAGCAGGAAGTACTTAATTTATTAAGCTACTGCTTTTCTTAATATCAGTGGAGATATTTATTGAGAAACAGCTACGTATGCAGCATGGTCATGTCGTTACTAAATGAGCTTTTATCTCTCTCCCCTCACCACAAATCAGATTCTTCGGAGGAGTTCCCAGTACATTATCCTTTCCCCTGTGTAATTACCTTAACAAGCTCCAGCTGTTTTTATTCTCAGAAGGTATACTCCCTGGTATACTGGTCCCTACCCCCTTCGTAAGTGCAGGTCCTAAATGAGCTTTTTTCTCTCTCCCCTCACCACAAATCAGATTCTTCTGATGAGTTCCCAGTCCATTATCCTTTCCCCTGTGTAATTACCTTAACAAGCACCAGCTGTTTTTATTCTCAGAAGGTTTACTCCCTGATATACAGGTGCCTACCCCCTTCGTAAGTGCAGGTCCTAAATGAGCTTTCTTCTCTGTTCCCTCACCACAATCCAGATTCTTTTGAGGAGATACCAACAATAAGCAAACCAGGAAGTAATTAATTTATTAAGCTAATGCTTTTCTTAATCTCAGTGGAGATATTTACTGATAAACAGCTACCTACACAGCATGTTCATGTCATTCCTAAATGAGCTTTTATCTCCCTCCCCTCACCACAAATCAGATTCTTCTGAGGAGTTCCCAGTTCATTATCCTTTCCCGTGTGTAATTACCTTAACAAGCTCCAGCTGTTTTTATTCTCAGAAGGTTTACTCCCTAATATACAGCTGCCTACCCCCTTCGTAAGTGCAGGTCCTAAATGAGCTTCTTTCTCTGTTCCCTCACCATAATCCAGATTCTTTTTGGAGTTACCAGTACAGGAACCATACCAGGAAGTACTTAATTTATTAAGCTACTGCTTTTCTTAATTTCAGTGGAGATATTTACTGATAAACAGCTACCTATGCAGCATGTTCATGTCGTTCCTAAATGAGCTTTTATCTCTCTCCCCTCACCACAAATCAGATTCTTCTGAGGAGTTCCCAGTACATTATCCTTTCCCCTGTGTAATTACCTTAACAAGTTCCAGCTGTTTTTATTCTCAGAAGGTTTACTCCCTGATATACAGCTCCATACCCCCTTCGTAAGTGCAGGTCCTAAATGAGCTTTTTTCTCTGTTCCATCACCACAATACAGTTTCTTTTGGGGAGATACCAGTACAGTAACCATACCAGGAAGTACTTAATTTTTAAGCTACTGCTTTTCTTAATCTCAGTGGAGATATTTACTGATAAACAGCTACCTACGCAGCATGTTCATGTCGTTCCTAAATGAGCTTTTATCTCTATCCCCTCACCACAAATCAGATTCTTCTGAGGAGCTCCCAGTACATTATCCTTTCCCCTGTGTAATTACCTTAACAAGCTCCAGCTGTTTTTACTCTCAGAAGGTTTACTCCCTGATATACAGCTGCCTAACACCTTCGTAAGTGCAGGTCCTAAATGAGCTTTTTTCTCTGTTCCCTCACCACAATCCAGATTCTTTTGGGGAGTTACCAGTACAGTAACCATACCAGGAAGTACTTAATTTATTAAGCTACTGCTTTTCTTAATCTCAGTGGAGATATTTACTGATAAACAGCTACCTAAGCAGCATGTTCATGTCCTTCCTAAATGACCTTTTATCTCTCTCCCCTCACCACAAATTAGATTCTTCTGAGGAGTTCCCAGTACATTATCCTTTCCCCTGTGTAATTACCTTAACAAGTACCAGCTGTTTTTATTCTCAGAAGGTTTACTCCCTGATATACAGGTGCCTACCCCCTTCGTAAGTGCAGGTCATAAATGAGCTTTTTTCTCTGTTCCCTCACCATAATCCAGATTCTTTTTGAAGTTACCAGTACAGGAACCATACCAGGAAGTAATTAATTTATTAAGCTACTGCTTTTCTTAATTTCAGTGGAGATATTTACTGATAAACAGCTACCTACACAGCATGTTCATGTCGTTCCTAAATGAGCTTTTATCTCTCTCCCCTCACCACAAATCAGATTCTTCTGAGGAGTTCCCAGTACATTATCCTTTCCCCTGTGTAATTACATTAACAAGCTCCAGCTGTTTTTATTCTCAGAAGGCTTACTCCCTGATATACAGCTGCCTACCCCCTTCGTAAGTGCAGGTCCTAAATGAGCTTTTTTCTCTGTTCCCTCACCACAATCCAGATTCTTTTGGGGAGTTACCAGTACAGTAACCATACCAGGAAGTACTTAATTTATTAAGCTACTGCTTTTCTTAATCTCAATGGAAATATTTACTGATAAACAGCTACCTACGCAGCATGTTCATGTCGTTCCTAAATGAGGTTTTATCTCTCTCCCCTCACCACAAATCAGATTCTTCTGAGGAGTTCCCAGTACAATATTGTTTCCCCTGTGTAATTACCTTAACAAGCTCCAGCTGTTTTTATTCTCATAAGGTTTACTCCCTGATATACAGCTGCCTACCCCCTTCGTAAGTGGAGGTCCTAAATGAGCTTTTTTCTCTCTTCCCTCAACACAATCCAGATTCTTTTGGGGAGTTACCAGTACAGTAACCATACCAGGAAGTACTTAATTTATTACGCTACTGCTTTTCTCAATCTCAGTGGAGATATTTACTGATAAAGAGCTACCTACGCAGCATGTTCATGTCGTTCCTAAATGAGCTTTTATCTCTCTCCCCTCACCACAAATCAGATTCTTTTGAGGAGTTCCCAGTACATTATCCTTTCCCCTGTGTAATTACCTTAACAAGCTGAAGCTGTTTTTATTCTCAGAAGGTTTACTCCCTGATATACAGCTACCTACCCCCTTCGTAAGTGCAGGTCCTAAATGAGCTTTTTTCTCTGTTCCCTCACCACAATCCAGATTCTTTTGGGGAGTTACCAGTACAGTAACCATACCAGGAAGTACTTAATTTATTAAGCTACTGCCTTTCTTAATCTCAGTGGAGATATTTACTGATAATCAGCTACGTACGCAGCATGTTCATGTCGTTCCTAAATGAGCTTTTATCTCTCTCCCCTCCCCACAAATCAGATTCTTCTGAGGAGTTCCCAGTACATTATCCTTTCCCCTGTGTAATTACCTTAACAAGCTCCTGCTGTTTTTATTCTCAGAATGTTTACACCCTGATATACAGCTGCCTACCCCCTTCCTAAGTGCAGGTCCTAAATGAGCTTTTTCTCTGTTCCCTCAATACAATCCAGATTCTTTTGGGGAGTTACCAACAGTAAGAAAACCAGGAAGTAATTAATTTATTAAGCTACTGCTTTTCTTAATCTCAGTGGAGATATTTACTGATAAACAGCTACCTACGCAGCATGTTCATGTCGTTCCTAAATGAGCTTTTATCTCTCTCCCCTCACCACAAATCAGATTCTTCTGAGGAGTTCCCAGTACATTATCCTTTCCCCTGTGTAATTACCTTAACAAGCTCCAGCTGTTTTTATTCTCAGAAGGTTTACTCCCTGATATACAGCTGCCTACCCCCTCCGTAAGTGCAGGTCCTAAATGAGCTTTTCTCTCTGTTCCCTCACCACAATCCAGATTCTTTTGGGGAGTTACCAGTACAGTATCCATAGCAGGAAGTACTTAATTTATTTAGCTACTGCTTTTCTTAATCTCAGTGGAGATATTTATTGAGAAACAGCTACTTATGCAGCATGGTCATGTCGTTCCTAAATGAGCTTTTATCTCTCTCCCCTCACCACAAATCAGATTCTTCTGAGGAGTTCCCAGTACATTATCCTTTCCCCTGTGTAATTACCTTAACAAGCTCCAGCTGTTTTTATTCTCAGAAGGTTTACTCCCTGATATACAGCTGCCTACCCCCTTTGTAAGTGCAGGTCCTAAATGAGCTTTTTTCTCTGTTCCCTCACCACAATCCAGATATTTTTTGGGAGTTACCAGTACAGTAACCATACCAGGAAGTACTTAATTTATTAAGCTGCTGCTTTTCTTAATCTCAGTGGAGATATTTACTGATAAACAGCTACCTAGGCAGCATGTTCATGTCGTTCCTAAATGAGCTTTTATCTCTCTCCCCTCACCACAAATCAGATTCTTCTAAGCAGTTCCCAGTACATTATCCTATCCCCTGCGTAATTGCCTTAACAAGCTCGAGCTGTTTATATTCTCCGAAGGTTTACTCCCTGATATACAACTGCCTACCACCTTCGTAAGTGCAGGTCGTAAATGAGCTTTTCAATCTGTTCCCTCACCACAATCCAGATTCTTTTGGGGAGTTGCCAGTACAGTAACCATACCAGGAAGTACTTAATTTATTACGCTACTGCTTTTCTTAATCTCAGTGGAGATATTTACTGATAAACAGCTACGTATGCAGCATGTTCATGTCGTTCAGAAATGATATTTTATCTCTCTCCCCTGAACACAAATCAGATTCTTCTGAGGAGTTCCCAGTACAATATCCTTTCCCCTGTGTAATTACCTTAACAAGCTCCAGCTGTTTTTATTCTCAGAAGTTTTACTCCCTGATATACTGCTGCCTACTCCCTTCTTAAGTGCAGGTACTAAATGAGCTTTTTTTTCTGTTCCCTCACCACAATCCAGATTCCTTTTTGGAGTTTCCAGTACAGTAACCATACCAGGAAGTACTTAATTTATTAAGCTACTGATTTTCTTAATCTCAGTGGAGATATTTACTGATAAACAGCTACCTACGCAGCATGTTCATGTCGTTCCTAAATGAGCTTTTATCTCTCTCCCCTCACCACAAATCAGATTCTTCTGAGGAGTTCCCAGTTTATTATCCTTTCCCCTGTGTAATTACCTTAACAAGCTCCAGCTGTTTTTATTCTCAGAAAGTTTACTCATTGATATACAGCTGCCTACCCCTTTCGTAAGTGCAGGTCCTAAATGAGCTTTTTTCTCTGTTCCCTCACCACAATCCAGATTATTTTGGGGAGTTACCAGTACAGTAACCATACCAGGAAGTGCTTAATTTATTAAGCAACTGCTTTTCTTAATCTCAGTGGAGATATTTACTGATAAACAGCCACCTACGCTGCATGTTCATGTCGTTCCTAAATGAGCTTTTATCTCTCTCCCCTCACCACAAATCAGATTCTTCTGAGGAGTTCCCAGTTTATTATCCTTTCCCCTGTGTAATTACCTTAACAAGCTCCAGCTGTTTTTATTCTCAGAAGGTTTACTCCCTGATATAGAGCTGCCTACACCCTTCGTAAGTGCAGGTCCTAAATGAGCTTTTTTCTCTGTTCCCTTACCACAATCCAGATTCTTTTGGGGAGTTACCAGTACAGTAACCATACCAGGAAGTACTTAATTTATTAAGCTACTGCTTTTCTTAATCTCAGTGGAGATATTTACTGATAAACAGCTACCTACGCAGCATGTTCATGTCGTTCAAAAATGAGATTTTAACTCTCGCCCCTCAACACAAATCAGATTCTTCTGAGGAGTTCCCAGTACAATATCCTTTCCCCTGTGTAATTACCTTAACAAGCTCCAGCTGTTTTTATTCTCAGAAGGTTTACTCCCTGATATACAGCTGCCTACCCCCTTTGTAAGTGCAGGTCCTAAATGAGCTTTTTTCTCTGTTCCCTCACCAAAATCCAGATTCTTTTGGGGAGTTACAACTACAGTAACCATACCAGGAAGTACTTAATTTATTAAGCTACTGCTTTTCTTAATCTCAGTGGAGATATTTACTGATAAACAGCTACCTACGCAGCATGTTCATGTCGTTCCTAAATGAGTTTTTATCTCTCTCCCCTCACCACAAAATAGATTCTTCTGTGGAGTTCCCAGTACATTATCCTTTCCCTTGTGTAATTATCTTAACAAGCTCCAGCTGTTTTTATTCTCAGAAGGTTTACTCTCAGAAATACTGCTGCATACTCCCTTCGTAAGTGCAGGTCCTAAATGAGCTTTTGTCTCTGTTCCCTCACCACAATCCAGATTCGTTTGCGGAGTTACCAGTACAGTAACCATTCCAGGAAGTACTTAATTTATTAAGCTACTCCTTTTATTAATCTCAGTGGAGATATTTACTGATAAACAGCTACCTACGCAGCATGTTCATGTCGTTCCTAAATGAGCTTTTATCTCTCTCCCCTCACCACAAATCAGATTCTTCTGAGGAGTTCCCAGTACATTATCCTTTCCCCTGTGTAATTACCTTAACAAGCTCCAGCTGTTTTTATTCTCAGAAGGTTTACTCCCTGATATACAGCTGCCTACCCCCTTCGAAAGTGCAGGTCCTAAATTAGATTTTTTCTCTGTTCCCTCATCACAATCCAGATTCTTTTGGGGAGTTACCAATACAGTAACCATACCAGGAAGTACTTAATTTATTAAGCTACTGCTTTTCTTAATCTCAGTGGAGATATTTACTGATAAACAGCTACCTAGGCAGCATGTTCATGTCGTTCGTAAATGAGCTTTTATCTCTCTCCCCTCACCACAAATCCGATTCTCCTGAGGAGTTCCCAGTTTATTATCCTTTCCCCTGTGTAATTAACTTAACAAGCTCCAGCTGTTTTTATTCTCAGAAGGTTTACTCCCTGATATACACCTGCCTACCCCCTTCGAAAGTGCAAATCCTAAATGAGCTTTTTTCTCTGTTCCCTCAACACAATCCAGATTCTTTTGGGGAGTTACCAGTACAGTAACCATACCAGGAAGTACTTAATTTATTAATCTACTGCTTTTCTCAGTCTCAGTGGAGATATATACTGATAAACAGCTACCTACGCAGGATGTTCATGTCGTTCCTAAATGAGCTTTTATCTCTCTCCCCTCACCACAAATCAGATTCTTTTGAGGATTTCCCAGTACATTATCCTTTCCCCTGTGTAATTACCTTAACAAGCTGAAGCTGTTTTTATTCTCAGAAGGTTTACTCCCTGATATACAGCTGCCTACCCCCTTCGTAAGTGCAGGTCCTAAATGAGCTTTTTTCTCTGTTCCCTCACCACAATCCATATTCTTTTGGGGAGTTACCAGTACAGTAACCATACCAGGAAGTACTTAATTTATTAAGCTACTGCTTTTCTTATTCTCAGTGGAGATATTTACTGATAAACAGCTACCTACGCAGCATGTTCATGTCGTTCTTAATGAGCTTTTATCTCTCTCCCCTCACCACAAATCAGATTCTTCTGAGGAGTTCCCAGTACAGTATCCTTTCCCCTGTGTAATTACCTTAACAAGCTCCATCTGTTTTTATTCTCAGAAGGTTTACTCCCTGATATACAGCTGCCTACCCCCTTCGTACGTGCAGGTCCTAAATGAGCTTTCTTCTCTGTTCCCACACCACAACCAGATTCTTTTGGGGAGTTACCAACAGTAAGCAAACCAGGAAGTACTTAATTTATTAAGCTACTGCTTTTCTTAATCTCAGTGGAGATATTTACTGATAAACAGCTACCTACGCAGCATGTTCATGTCATTCCTAAATGAGCTTTTATCTCTCTCCCCTCACCACAAATCAGATTCTTCTGAGGAGTTCCCAGTACATTATCCTTTCCCCTGTGTAATTACCTTAACAAGCTCCAGCTGTTTTTATTCTCAGAAGGTTTACGCCCTGATATAAAGCTGCCTACCCCCTTCGAAATTGCAGGTCGTAAATGAGCTTTTCTCTCTGTTCCCTCAACACAATCCAGATTCTTTTTGGGAGTTACCAGTACAGTAAGCATACCAGGAAGTACTTAATTTATTAAGCTACTGCTTTTCTCAATCTCAGTGGAGATATTTATTGATAAACAGCTACGTATGCAGCATGTTCATGTCGTTCCTAAATGAGCTTTTATCTCTCTCCCCTCACCACAAATCAGATTCTTCTGAGGAGTTCCCAGTACATTATCCTTTCCCCTGTGTAATTACCTTAAGAAGCTCCAGCTTTTTTTATTCTCAGAAGGTTTACTCCCTGATATACTGCTGCCTACCCCCTTCGTATGTGCAGGTCCTAAATGAGCTTTTTTCTCTCTTCCCTCACCACAATACAGATTCTTTTGGGGAGTTACCAGTACAGTAACCGTACCTGGAAGTACTTAATTTATTAAGCTACTGCTTTTCTTAATCTCAGTGGAGATATTTACTGATAAACAGCTACCTACGCAGCATGTTCATGTCGTTCCTAAATGAGCTTTTATCTCTCTCCCCTCACCACAAATCAGATTCTTCTGAGGAGTTCCCAGTACATTATCCTTTCCCCTGTGTAATTACCTTAACAAGCTCCAGCTGTTTTTATTCTCAGAAGGTTTACTCCCTGATATACAGCTGCCTACCCCCTTCGAAAGTGCAGGTCCTAAATGAGCTTTTTTCTCTGTTCCCTCACCACAATCCAGATTCTTTTGGGGAGTTACCAGTACAGTAACCATACCAGGAAGTACTTAATTTATTAAGCTACTGCTTTTCTTAATCTCAGTGGAGATATTTACTGATAAACAGCTACCTACGCAGCATGTTCATTTCGTTCCTAAATGAGCTTTTATCTCTCTCCCCTCACCACAAATCAGATTCTTCTGAATTGTTCCCAGCACATTATCCTTTCCCTTGTGTAATTACCTTAACAAGCTCCAGCTGTTTTTATTCTCAGAAGGTTTCCTCCCAGATATACTGCTGCCTACCCCCTTCGTAACTGCAGGTCCTAAATGAGCTTTTTTCTCTGTTCCCTCACCACAATCCAGATTCTTTTGGGGAGTTACCAGTACAGTAACCATACCAGGAAGTACTTAATTTATGAAGCTACTGCTTTTCTTAATCTCAGTGGAGATATTTACTGATAAACAGCTACGTACGCAGCATGTTCATGTCGTTCCTAAATGAGCTTTTATCTCTCTCCCCTCACCACAAGTCAGAATCTTCTGAGGACTTCCCAGTACATTATCCTTTCCCCTGTGTAATTACCTTAACAAGCTCCAGCTGTTTTTATTCTCAGAAGGTTTACTCCCTGATATACAGCTGCCTAACCCCTTCGTAAGTGCAGGTCATTAATTACCTTAACAAGCTCCACTGTTTTTATTCTCAGAAGGTTTACTCCCTGATATACAGCTGCCTACCCCCTTCGAACGTGCAGGTCCTAAATGAGCTTTTTTCTCTGTTCCCTCACCACAATCCAGATTATTTTGGGGAGTTACCAGTACAGTAACCATACCAGGAAGTACTTAATTTATTAAACTACTGCTTTTCTTAATCTCAGTGGAGATATTTACTGATAAACAGCTACCTACGCAGCATGTTCATGTCGTTCCTAAATGAGCTTTTATCTCTCTCCCCTCACCACAAATCAGATTCTTCTGAGGAGTTCCCAGTGCATTATCCTTTCCCCTGTGTAATTACCTTAACAAGCTCCAGCTGTTTTTATTCTCAGAAGGTTTACTCCCTGATATACAGCGGCCTACCCCCTTCGTAAGTGGAGGTCCTAAATGAGCTTTTTTCTCTGTTCCCTCACCACAATCCAGATTCTTTTGGGGAGTTACCATTACAGTAACCATACGAGGAAGTACTTAATTTATGAAGCTACTGCTTTTCTTAATCTCTGTGGAGATATTTACTGATAAACAGCTACCTACGCAGCATGTTCATGTCGTTCTTAAATGTGCTTTTATCTCTCTACCCTCACCACAAATGAGATTCTTCTGAGGACTTCCCAGTACATTATCCTTTCCCCTGTGTAATTACCTTAACAAGCTCCAGCTGTTTTTATTCTCAGAAGGTTTACTCCCTGATATAAAGCTGCCTACGCCCTTCGAAAGTGCAGGTCCTAAATGAGCTTTTCTCTCTGTTCCCTCAACACAATCCAGATTCTTTTGGGGAGTTACCAGTACAGTAACCATACCAGGAAGTACTTAATTTATTAAGCTACTGCTTTTCTAAATCTCAGTGGATGTTTACTGATAAACAGCTACCTACGCAGCATGTACATGTCGTTCCTAAATGAGGTTTTATCTCTCTCCTCACCACAAATCAGATTCTTCTGAGGAGTTCCCAGTACATTATCCTTTCCCCTGTGTAATTACCTTAACAAGCTCCAGCTGTTTTTATTCTCAGAAGGTTTACTCCCTGATATACCGCTGCCTACCCCCTTCCTAAGTGCAGGTCCTAAATGAGCTTTTTTCTCTGTTCCCTCGACACAATCCAGATTCTTTTGGGGAGTTACCAGTACAGTAACCATACCAGGAAGTACTTAATTTATTAAGCTACTGCTTTTCTTAATCTCAGTGGAGATATTTACTGATAAACATCTACCTACGCAGCATGTTCATGTCGTTCCTAAATGAGCTTTTATCTCTCTCCCCTCACCACAAATCAGATTCTTCTGAATTGTTCCCAGCACATTATCCTTTCCCTTGCGTAATTACCTTAACAAGCTCCAGCTGTTTTTATTCTCAGAAGGTTTACTCCCTGATATACAGCTGTCTACCCCCTTCGTACGTGCAGGTCCTAAATGAGCTTTTTATTCTGTTCCCTCACCACATTCCAGATTCTTTTTGGGAGTTACCAGTACAGTAACCATACCAGGAAGTACTTAATTTATTAAGCTACTGCTTTTCTTAATCTCAGTGGAGATATTTACTGATAAACAGCTACCTAGGCAGCATGTTCATGTCGTTCGTAAATGAGCTTTTATCTCTCTCCCCTCACCACAAATCAGATTCTTCTGAGGAGTTCCCAGTTTATTATCCTTTCCCCTGTGTAATTAACTTAACAAGCTCCAGCTGTTTTTATTCTCAGAAGGTTTACTCCCTGATATTCCGCTGCATACCCCCTTCCTAAGTGCAGGTCCTAAATGAGCTTTTTTCTCTGTTCCCTCACCACAATCCAGATTCTTTTGGGGAGTTACCAGTACAGTAACCATACCAGGAAGTACTTAATTTATTAAGCTACTGCTTTTCTTAATCTCAATGGAAATATTTACTGATAAACAGCTACCTACGCAGCATGTTCATGTCGTTCCTAAATGAGCTTTTATCTCTCTCCCCTCACCACAAATCAGATTCTTCTGAGGAGTTCCCAGTACGTTATTGTTTCCCCTGTGTAATTACCTTAACAAGCTCCAGCTGTTTTTATTCTCAGAAGGTTTACTCCCTGATATATAGCTGCCTACCCCCTTCGTAAGTGCAGGTCCTAAATGAGCTTTTTTCTCTGTTCCCTCACCACAATACAGATTCTTTTGGGGAGTTACCAGTACAGTAACCATACTAGGAAGTACTTAATTTATTAAGCTACTGCTTTTCTTAATCTCAGTGGAGATATTTACTGATAAACAGCTACCTACGCAGCATGTTCATGTCGTTCCTAAATGAGCTTTTATCTCTCTCCCCTCACCACAAATCAGATTCTTCTGAGGACTTCCCAGTACATTATCCTTTCCCCTGTGTAATTACCTTAACAACCTCCAGTTGTTTTTATTCTCAGAAGGTTTACTCCCTGATATAAAGCTGCCTACCCCCTTCGAAAGTGCAGGTCCTAAATGAGCTTTTCTCTCTGTTCCCTCAACACAATCCAGATTCTTTTGGGGAGTTACCAGTACAGTAACCATACCAGGAAGTACTTAATTTATTAAGCTACTGCTTTTCTAAATCTCAGTGGATGTTTACTGATAAACAGCTACCTACGCAGCATGTACATGTCGTTCCTAAATGAGGTTTTATCTCTCTCCTCACCACAAATCAGATTCTTCTGAGGAGTTCCCAGTACATTATCCTTTCCCCTGTGTAATTACCTTAACAAGCTCCAGCTGTTTTTATTCTCAGAAGGTTTACTCCCTGATATACCGCTGCCTACCCCCTTCCTAAGTGCAGGTCCTAAATGAGCTTTTTTCTCTGTTCCCTCGACACAATCCAGATTCTTTTGGGGAGTTACCAGTACAGTAACCATACCAGGAAGTACTTAATTTATTAAGCTACTGCTTTTCTTAATCTCAGTGGAGATATTTACTGATAAACATCTACCTACGCAGCATGTTCATGTCGTTCCTAAATGAGCTTTTATCTCTCTCCCCTCACCACAAATCAGATTCTTCTGAATTGTTCCCAGCACATTAT
Organism: Perognathus longimembris pacificus; assembly: GCF_023159225.1. NCBI lineage: Eukaryota > Metazoa > Chordata > Mammalia > Rodentia > Heteromyidae > Perognathus > Perognathus longimembris. Next base: position 19,661 of record NW_025957246.1, on the reverse strand, counting down.
CCTTTCCCTTGCGTAATTACCTTAACAAGCTCCAGCTGTTTTTATTCTCAGAAGGTTTACTCCCTGATATACAGCTGTCTACCCCCTTCGTACGTGCAGGTCCTAAATGAGCTTTTTATTCTGTTCCCTCACCACATTCCAGATTCTTTTTGGGAGTTACCAGTACAGTAACCATACCAGGAAGTACTTAATTTATTAAGCTACTGCTTTTCTTAATCTCAGTGGAGATATTTACTGATAAACAGCTACCTAGGCAGCATGTTCATGTCGTTCGTAAATGAGCTTTTATCTCTCTCCCCTCACCACAAATCAGATTCTTCTGAGGAGTTCCCAGTTTATTATCCTTTCCCCTGTGTAATTAACTTAACAAGCTCCAGCTGTTTTTATTCTCAGAAGGTTTACTCCCTGATATTCCGCTGCATACCCCCTTCCTAAGTGCAGGTCCTAAATGAGCTTTTTTCTCTGTTCCCTCACCACAATCCAGATTCTTTTGGGGAGTTACCAGTACAGTAACCATACCAGGAAGTACTTAATTTATTAAGCTACTGCTTTTCTTAATCTCAATGGAAATATTTACTGATAAACAGCTACCTACGCAGCATGTTCATGTCGTTCCTAAATGAGCTTTTATCTCTCTCCCCTCACCACAAATCAGATTCTTCTGAGGAGTTCCCAGTACGTTATTGTTTCCCCTGTGTAATTACCTTAACAAGCTCCAGCTGTTTTTATTCTCAGAAGGTTTACTCCCTGATATATAGCTGCCTACCCCCTTCGTAAGTGCAGGTCCTAAATGAGCTTTTTTCTCTGTTCCCTCACCACAATACAGATTCTTTTGGGGAGTTACCAGTACAGTAACCATACTAGGAAGTACTTAATTTATTAAGCTACTGCTTTTCTTAATCTCAGTGGAGATATTTACTGATAAACAGCTACCTACGCAGCATGTTCATGTCGTTCCTAAATGAGCTTTTATCTCTCTCCCCTCACCACAAATCAGATTCTTCTGAGGACTTCCCAGTACATTATCCTTTCCCCTGTGTAATTACCTTAACAACCTCCAGTTGTTTTTATTCTCAGAAGGTTTACTCCCTGATATAAAGCTGCCTACCCCCTTCGAAAGTGCAGGTCCTAAATGAGCTTTTCTCTCTGTTCCCTCAACACAATCCAGATGCTTTTGGGGAGTTACCAGTACAGTAACCATACCAGGAAGTACTTAATTTATTAAGCTACTGCTTTTCTTAATCTCAGTGGATATTTACTGATAAACAGCTACCTACGCAGCATGTACATGTCGTTCCTAAATGAGGTTTTATCTCTCTACTCACCACAAATCAGATTCTTCTGAGGAGTTCCCAGTACATTATCCTTTCCCCTGTGTAATTACCTTAACAAGCTCCAGCTGTTTTTATTCTCAGAAGGTTTACTCCCTGATATACAGCTGCCTACCCCCTTCGTAAGTGCAGGTCCTAAATGAGCTTTTTTCTCTGTTCCCTCACCACAATACAGATTCTTTTGGGGAGTTACCAGTACAGTAACCATACCAGGAAGTACTTAATTTATTAAGCTACTGCTTTTCTTAATCTCAGTGGAGATATTTACTGATAAACAGCTACCTACGCAGCATGTTCATGTCGTTCCTAAATGAGCTTTTATCTCTCTCCCCTCACCACAAATCAGATTCTTCTGAATTGTTCCCAGCACATTATCCTTTCCCTTGTGTAATTACCTTAACAAGCTCCAGCTGTTTTTATTCTCAGAAGGTTTACTCCCAGATATACAGCTGCCTACCCGCTTCGTAAGTGCAGGTCCTAAATGAGCTTTTTTCTCTGTTCCCTCACCACAATCCAGATTCTTTTGGGGAGTTACCAGTACAGTAACCATACCAGGAAGTACTTAATTTATTAAGCTACTGCTTTTCTTAATCTCAGTGGATATTTACTGATAAACAGCTACCTACGCAGCATGTATATGTCGTTCCTAAATGAGGTTTTATCTCTCTCCTCACCACAAATCAGATTCTTCTGAGGAGTTCCCAGTACATTATCCTTTCCCCTGTGTAATTACCTTAACAAGCTCCAGCTGTTTTTATTCTCAGAAGGTTTACTCCCTGATATACAGCTGCCTACCCCCTTCGTAAGTGCAGGTCCTAAATGAGCTTTTTTCTCTGTTCCCTCACCACAATCCAGATTCTTTTGGGGAGTTACCAGTACAGTAACCATACCAGGAAGTACTTAATTTATTAAGCTACTGCTTTTCTTAATCTCAGTGGATATTTACTGATAAACAGCTACCTACGCAGCATGTTCATGTCGTTCCTAAATGAGCTTTTATCTCTCTCCCCTCACCACAAATCAGATTCTTCTGAGGAGTTCCCAGTATATTATCCTTTCCCCTGTGTAATTACCTTAACAAGCTCCAGCTGTTTTTATTCTCAGAAGGTTTACTCCCTGATATACAGCGGCCTACCCCCTTCGTAAGTGGAGGTCCTAAATGAGCTTTTTTCTCTGTTCCCTCACCACAATCCAGATTCTTTTGGGGAGTTACCAGTACAGTAACCATACGAGGAAGTACTTAATTTATTAAGCTACTGCTTTTCTTAATCTCAGTGGAGATATTTACTGATAAACAGCTACCTACGCAGCATGTTCATGTCGTTCCTAAATGAGCTTTTATCTCTCTCCCCTCACCACAAATCAGATTCTTCTTAGGAGTTCCCAGTGCATTATCCTTTCCCCTGTGTAAATACCTTAACAAGCTCCAGCTGTTTTTATTCTCAGAAGGTTTACTCCCTGATATACAGCGGCCTACCCCCTTCGTAAGTGGAGGTCCTAAATGAGCTTTTTTCTCTGTTCCCTCACCACAATCCAGATTCTTTTGGGGAGTTACCAGTACAGTAACCATACGAGGAAGTACTTAATTTATGAAGCTACTGCTTTTCTTAATCTCTGTGGAGATATTTACTGATAAACAGCTACCTACGCAGCATGTTCATGTCGTTCCTAAATGAGCTTTTATCTCTCTCCCCTCACCACAAATCAGATTCTTCTGAGGAGTTCCCAGTACATTATCCTTTCCCCTGTGTAATTACCTTAACAAGCTCCAGCTGTTTTTATTCTCAGAAGGTTTACTCCCTGATATACCGCTGCCTACCCCCTTCCTAAGTGCAGGTCCTAAATGAGCTTTTTTCTCTGTTCCCTCGACACAATCCAGATTCTTTTGGGGAGTTACCAGTACAGTAACCATACCAGGAAGTACTTAATTTATTAAGCTACTGCTTTTCTTAATCTCAGTGGAGATATTTACTGATAAACATCTACCTACGCAGCATGTTCATGTCGTTCCTAAATGAGCTTTTATCTCTCTCCCCTCACCACAAATCAGATTCTTCTGAATTGTTCCCAGCACATTATCCTTTCCCTTGCGTAATTACCTTAACAAGCTCCAGCTGTTTTTATTCTCAGAAGGTTTACTCCCTGATATACAGCTGTCTACCCCCTTCGTACGTGCAGGTCCTAAATGAGCTTTTTATTCTGTTCCCTCACCACATTCCAGATTCTTTTTGGGAGTTACCAGTACAGTAACCATACCAGGAAGTACTTAATTTATTAAGCTACTGCTTTTCTTAATCTCAGTGGAGATATTTACTGATAAACAGCTACCTAGGCAGCATGTTCATGTCGTTCCTAAATGAGCTTTTATCTCTCTCCCCTCACCACAAATCAGATTCTTCTGAGGAGTTCCCAGTACATTATTGTTTCCCCTGTGTAATTACCTTAACAAGCTCCAGCTGTTTTTATTCTCAGAAGGTTTACTCCCTGATATATAGCTGCCTACCCCCTTCGTAAGTGGAGGTCCTAAATGAGCTTTTTTCTCTCTTCCCTCAACACAATCCAGATTCTTTTGGGGAGTTACCAGTACAGTAACCATACCAGGGAAGTACTTAATTTATTACGCTACTGCTTTTCTCAAACTCAGTGGAGATATTTACTGATAAACAGCTACCTACGCAGCATGTTCATGTCGTTCCTAAATGAGCTTTTATCTCTCTCCCCTCACCACAAATCAGATTCTTTTGAGGAGTTCCCAGTACATTATCCTTTCCCCTGTGTAATTACCTTAAGAAGCTGAAGCTGTTTTTATTCTCAGAAGGTTTACTCCCTGATATACAGCTGCCTACCCCCTTCGTAAGTGCAGGTCCTAATTGAGCTTTTTTCTCTGTTCCCTGACCACAATCCAGATTCTTTTGGGGAGTTACCAGTACAGTAACCATACCAGGAAGTACTTAATTTATTAAGCTACTGCCTTTCTTAATCTCAGTGGAGATATTTACTGATAATCAGCTACGTATGCAGCATGTTCATGTCGTTCCTAAATGAGCTTTTATCTCTCTCCCCTCACCACAAATCAGATTCTTTTGAGGAGTTCCCAGTACATTATCCTTTCCCCTGTCTAATTACCTTAACAAGCTCCTGCTGTTTTTATTCTAAGAATGTTTACACCCTGATATACAGCTGCCTACCCCCTTCCTAAGTGCAGGTCCTAAATGAGCTTTCTTCTCTGTTCCCTCACCACAATCCAGATTCTTTTGGGGAGTTACCAACAGTAAGCAAACCAGGAAGTAATTAATTTATTAAGCTACTGCTTTTCTTAATCTCAGTGGAGATATTTTCTGATAAACAGCTACCTACGCAGCATGTTCATGTCGTTCGTAAATGAGCTTTTATCTCTCTCCCCTCACCACAAATCAGATTCTTCTGAGGACTTCCCAGTACATTATCCTTTCCCCTGCGTAATTACCTTAACAAGCTCCAGCTGTTTTTATTCTCAGAAGGTTTACTCCCTGATATACAGCTGCCTACCCCCTTCGTAAGTGCAGGTCCTAAATGAGCATTTCTCTCTGTTCCCTCACCACAATCCAGATTCTTTTGGGGAGATACCAGTACAGTATCCATAGCAGGAAGTACTTAATTTATTAAGCCACTGCTTTTCTTAATCTCAGTGGAGATATTTACTGATAAACAGCTACCTACGCAGCATGTTCATGTCGTTCGTAAATGAGCTTTTATCTCTCTCCCCTCACCACAAATCAGATTCTTCTGAGGTTTTCCCAGTACATTATCCTTTCCACTGTGTAATTTCCTTAACAAGCTCCTGCTGTTTTTATGCTCAGAAGGTTTACTCCCTGATATACAGCTGCCTACCCCCTTCGTAAGTGCAGGTCCTAAATGAGCTTTTTTCTCTGTTCCCTCACCACAATCCAGATTCTTTTGGGGAGTTACCAGTACAGTAACCATACCAGGAAGTACTTAATTTATTAAGCCACTGCTTTTCTTAATCTCAGTGGAGATATTTACTGATAAACAGCTACCTACGCAGCATGTTCATGTCGTTCCTAAATGAGCTTTTATCTCTCTCCCCTCACCACAAATCAGATTCTTCTGAGGAGTTCCCAGTACATTATCCTTTCCCCTGTGTAATTTCCTTAACCAGCTCCTGCTGTTTTTATTCTCAGAAGGTTTATTCCCTGACATACAGCTGCCTATCCCCTTCGTAAGTGCAGGTCCTAAATGAGCTTTTTTCTCTGTTCCCTCACCACAATACAGATTCTTTTGGGGAGTTACCAGTACAGTAACCATACCAGGAAGTACTTAATTTATTAAGCTACTGCTTTTCTTAATCTCAGTGGAAATATTTACTGATAAAGATCTACCTACGCAGCATGTTCATGTCGTTCCTAAATGAGCTTTTATCTCTCTCCCCTCACCACAAATCAGATTCTTCTGAGGAGTTCCCAGTACATTATCCTTTCCCCTGTGTAATTACCTTAACAAGCTCCAGCTGTTTTTATTCTCAGAAGGTATACTCCCTGATATACTGCTCCCTACCCCCTTCGTAAGTGCAGGTCTTAATGAGCTTTTTTCTCTCTCCCCTCAACACAAATCAGATTCTTCTGATGAGTTCCCAGTACATTATCCTTTCCCCTGTGTAATTACCTTAACAAGCACCAGCTGTTTTTATTCTCAGAAGGTTTACTCCCTGATATACAGGTGCCTACCCCCTTCGTAAGTTCAGGTCCTAAATGAGCTTTTTTCTCTGTTCCCTCACCATAATCCAGATTCTTTTTGGAGTTACCAGTACAGGAACCATACCAGGAAGTACTTAATTAATTAAGCTACTGCTTTTCTTAATTTCAGTGGAGATATTTACTGATAAAGAGCTACGTATGCAGCATGTTCATGTCGTTCCTAAATGAGCTTTTATCTCTCTCCCCTCACGACAAGTCAGATTCTTCTGAGGATTTCCCAGTACATTTTCCTTTCCCCTGTGTAATTACCTTAACAAGCTCCACCTGTTTTTATTCTCAGAAGGTTTACTCCCTGATATACAGCTGCCTAACCCCTTCGTAAGTGCAGGTACTAAATTACCTTAACAAGCTTCAGCTGTTTTTATTCTCAGAAGGTTTACTCCCTGATATACTGCTGCCTACCCCCTTCGTAAGTGCAGGTCCTAAATGAGCTTTTTTCTCTGTTCCCTCACCACAATCCAGATTCTTTTGGGGAGTTACCAGTACAGTAACCATACGAGGAAGTACTTAATTTATGAAGCTACTGCTTTTCTTAATCTCAGTGGATATTTACTGATAAACAGCTACCTACGCAGCATGTACATGTCGTTCCTAAATGAGGTTTTATCTCTCTCCTCACCACAAATCAGATTCTTCTGAGGAGTTCCCAGTACATTATCCTTTCCCCTGTGTAATTACCTTAACAAGCTCCAGCTGTTTTTATTCTCAGAAGGTTTACTCCCTGATATACCGCTGCCTACCCCCTTCGAAAGTGCAGGTCCTAAATGAGCTTTTTTCTCTGTTCCCTCACCACAATCCAGATTCTTTTGGGGAGTTACCAGTACAGTAACCATACCAGGAAGTACTTAATTTTTTAAGCTACTGCTTTTCTTAATCTCAGTGGAGATATTTACTGATAAACAGCTACCTACGCAGCATGTTCATGTCGTTCCTAAATGAGCTTTTATCTCTCTCCCCTCACCACAAATCAGATTCCTCTGAATTGTTCCCAGCACATTATCCTTTCCCTTGCGTAATTACCTTAACAAGCTCCAGCTGTTTTTATTCTCAGAAGGTTTACTCCCTGATATACAGCTGCCTACCCCCTTCGTACGTGCAGGTCCTAAATGAGCTTTTTATTCTGTTCCCTCACCACATTTCAGATTCTTTTTGGGAGTTACCAGTACAGTAACCATACCAGGAAGTACTTAATTTATTAAGCTACTGCTTTTCTTAATCTCAGTGGAGATATTTACTGATAAACAGCTACCTAGGCAGCATGTTCATGTCGTTCGTAAATGAGCTTTTATCTCTCTCCCCTCACCACAAATCAGATTCTTCTGAGGAGTTCCCAGTTTATTATCCTTTCCCCCGTGTAATTAACTTAACAAGCTCCAGCTGTTTTTATTCTCAGAAGGTTTACTCCCTGATATACACCTGCCTACCCCCTTCGAAAGTGCAAACCTAAATGAGCTTTTTTCTCTGTTCCCTCAACACAATCCAGATTCTTTTGGGGAGTTACCAGTACAGTAACTATACCAGGAAGTACTTAATTTATTAAGCTACTGCTTTTCTCAATCTCAGTGGAGATATTTACTGATAAAGAGCTACCTACGCAGCATGTTCATGTCGTTCCTAAAAGAGCTTTTATCTCTCTCCCCTCATCACAAATCAGATTCTTCTGAGGAGGTCCCAGTACATTATCCTTTCCCCTGTGTAATTACCTTAACAAGCTCCAGCTGTTTTTATTCTCAGAAGGTATACTCCCTGATATACTGCTCCCTACCCCCTTCGTAAGTGCAGGTCCTAAATGAGCTTTTTTCTCTCTCCCCTCACCACAAATCAGATTCTTCTGATGAGTTCCCAGTACATTATCCTTTCCCCTGTGTAATTACCTTAACAAGCACCAGCTGTTTTTATTCTCAGAAGGTTTACTCCCTGATATACAGGTGCCTACCCCTTCGTAAGTGCAGGTCCTAAATGAGCTTTTTTCTCTGTTCCCTCACCATAATTCAGATTCTTTTTGGAGTTACCAGTACAGGAACCATACCAGGAAGTTACTTAATTTATTAAGCTACTGCTTTTCTTAATTTCAGTGGAGATATTTACTGATAAACAGCTACCTACGCCGCATGTTCATGTCGTTCCTAAATGAGCTTTATCTCTCTCCCCTCACCACAAATCAGATTCTTCTGAGGAGTTCCCAGTACATTATCCTTTCCCCTGTGTACTTACATTAACAAGCTCCAGCTGTTTTTATTTTCAGAAAGTTTACTCCCTGATATACAGCTGCCTACCCCCTTCGTAAGTGCAGGTCCTAAATGAGCTTTTTTCTCTGTTCCCTCACCACAATCCAGATTCTTTTGGGGAGTTACCAGTACAGTAACCATACCAGGAAGTACTTAATTTATTAAGCTACTGCTTTTCTTAATCTCAATGGAAATATTTACTGATAAACAGCTACCTACGCAGCGTGTACATGTCGTTCCTAAATGAGCTTTTATCTCGCTCCCCTCACCAAAAATTAGATTCTTCTGAGGAGTTCCCAGTACATTATCCTTTCCCCTGTGTAATTACCTTAACAAGCACCAGCTGTTTTTATTCTCAGAAGGTTTACTCCCTGATATACAGGTGCCTACCCACTTCGTAAGTGCAGGTCCTAAATGAGCTTTTTTCTCTGTTCCCTCACCATAATCCAGATTCTTTTTGGAGTTACCAGTACAGGAACCATACCAGGAAGTACTTAATTTATTAAGCTACTGCTTTTTGTTAATTTCAGTGGAGATATTTACTGATAAACAGCTACCTACGCAGCATGTTCATGTCGTTCCTAAATGAGCTTTTATCTCTCTCCCCTCACCACAAATCAGATTCTTCTGAGGAGTTCCCAGTACATTATCCTTTCCCCTGTGTAATTACCTTAACAAGCTCCAGCCGTTTTTATTCTCAGAAGGCTTACTCCCTGATATACAGCTGCCTACCACCTTCGTAAGTGCAGGTCCTAAATGAGCTTTTTTCTCTGTTCCCTCACCACAATCCAGATTCTTTTGGGGAGTTACCAGTACAGTAACCATACCAGGAAGTACTTAATTTATTAAGCTACTGCTTTTCTTAATCTCAATGGAAATATTTACTTATAAACAGCTACCTACGCAGCATGTTCATGTCGTTCCTAAATGAGCTTTTATCTCTCTCCCCTCACCACAAATCAGATTCTTCTGAGGAGTTCCCAGTACATTATTGTTTCCCCTGTGTAATTACCTAAACAAGCTCCAGCTGTTTTTATTCTCAGAAGTTTTACTCCCTGATATACAGCTGCCTACCCCCTTCGAAAGTGGAGGTCCTAAATGAGCTTTTTTCTCTGTTCCCTCAACACCATCCACATTCTTTTGGGGAGTTACCAGTACAGTAACCATACCAGGAAGTACTTAATTTATTAAGCTACTGCTTTTCTCAATCTCAGTGGAGATATTTACTGATAAACAGCTACCTACGCAGCATGTTCATGTCGATCCTAAATGAGCTTTTATCTCTCTCCCCTCACCACAAATCAGATTCTTTTGAGGAGTTCCCAGTACATTATCCTTTCCCCTGTGTAATTACCTTAACAAGCTGAAGCTGTTTTTATTCTCAGAAGGTTTACTCCCTGATATACAGCTGCCTACCCCCTTCGTAAGTGCAGGTCCTAAATGAGCTTTTTTCTCTGTTCCCTACCACAATCCAGATTCTTTTGTGGAGTTACCAGTACAGTAACCATACCAGGAAGTACTTAATTTATTAAGCTACTGCTTTTCTTAATCTCAGTGGAGATATTTACTGATAATCAGCTATGTACGCAGCATGTTCATGTAGTTCCTAAATGAGATTTTATCTCTCTCCCCTCACCACAATCAGATTCTTCTGAGGAGTTCCCAGTACATTATCCTTTCCCCTGTGTAATTAGCTTAACAAGCTCCTGCTGTTTTTATTCTCAGAAGTTTACACCCTGATATACAGCTGCCTACCCCCTTCCTAAGTGCAGGTCCTATATGAGCTTTCTTCTCTGTTCCCTCACCACAATCCAGATTCTTTTGGGGAGTTACCAACAGTAAGCAAACCAGGAAGTAATTAATTTATTAAGCTACTGCTTTTCTTAATCTCAGTGGATATATTTACTGATAAACAGCTACCTACGCAGCATGTTCATGGTCGTTCCTATATGAGCATTTATCTCTCTCCCCTCAACACAAATCAGATTCTTCTGAAGAGTTCCCAATACTTCCTTTTTCCCCTGTGTAATTACCTTAACAAGCTCCAGCTGTTTTTATTCTGAGAAGATTTACTCCCTGATATACAGCTGCCTACCCCTTCGTAAGTGAAGGTCCTAAATGAGCTTTTTTCTCTGTTCCCTCATCACAATCCAGATTCTTTTGGGGAGTTACCAGTACAGTAACCATAGCAGGAAGTACTTAATTTATTAAGCTACTGCTTTTATTAATCTCAGTGGAGATATTTACTGATAAACAGCTACCTACGCAGCATGTTCATGTCGTTCATAAATGAGCTTTTATCTCTCTCCACTCACCACAATTCAGATTCTTCTGAGGAGTTCCCAGTACACTATCCTTTCCCCTGTGTAATTACCTTAACAAGCTCCAGCTGTTTTTATTCTCAGAAGGTTTACTCCCTGATATACAGCTGCCTACCCCCTTCGTAAGTGCAGGTCCTAAATGAGCTTTTTTCTCTGTTCGCTCACCACAATCCAGATTCTTTTGGGGAGTTACCAGTACAGTAACCATACCAGGAAGTACTTAATTTATTAAGCTACTGCTTTTCTTAATCACAGTGGAGATATTTACTGATAAACAGCTACCTACGCAGCATGTTCATGTCGTTCCTAAATGAGCTTTTATCTCTCACCCCTCACCACAAATCAGATTCTTCTGAGGAGTTCCCAGTACATTATCCTTTTCCCTGTGTAATTACCTTAACAAGCTCCAGCTGTTTTTATTCTCAGAAGGTTTACTCCCTGATATACAGCTGCCTAGCCCGTCGTAAGTGCAGGTCCTAATTGAACTTTTTTCTCTGCTCCTTCACCACAATCCAGATTCTTTTGGGGAGTTACCAGTACAGTAACCATACCAGGAAGTACTTAATTTATTAAGCTACTGCTTTTCTTAATCTCAGTGGAGATATTTACTGATAAACAGCTACGTACGCAGCATGTTCATGTCGTTCTTAAATGAGCTTTTATCTCTCTCCCATCACCACAAATCAGATTCTTCTGAGGAGTTCACAGTACATTATCCTTTCCCCTGTGTAATTACCTTAACAAGGTCCAGCTCTTTTTATTCTCAGAAGGTTTACTCCCTGATATACAGCTGCCTATCCCCTTCGTAAGTGCAGGTCCTAAATGTGCTTTTTTCTCTGTTCCCTCACCACAATCCAGATTCTTTTGGGGAGTGACCAGTACATTAACCATACCAGGAAGTACTTAATTTATTAAGCTACTGCTTTCTAATCTCAGTGGAGATATTTACTGATAAACATCTACCTACGCAGCATGTTCATGTCCTTCCTAAATGAGCTTTTATCTCTCTCCCCTCACCACAAATCAGATTCTTCTGAGGAGTTCCCAGTACATTATCCTTTCCCCTGTGTAATTACCTTAACAAGCTCCAGCTGTTTTTATTCTCAGAAGGTTTACTCCTGATATACAGCTGCCTAGCCCCTTCGTAAGTGCAGGTCCTAAATGAGTTTTTTTCTCTGTTCCCTCACCACAATCCAGATTCTTTTGGGGAGTTACCAGTACAATATCCATACCAGGAAGTACTTAATTTATTAACCTACTGCTTTTCTTAATTTCAGTGGAGATATTTACTGATAAACAGCTACCTACGCAGCATGTTCATGTCGTTCCTAAATGAGCTTTTATCTCTCTCCCCTCACCACAAATCAGATTCTTCTGAGGAGTTCCCAGTACATTATCCTTTCCCTGGTGTACTTACATTAACAAGCTCCAGCTGTTTTTATTCTCAGAAAGTTTACTCCCTGATATACAGCTGCCTACCCCCTTCGTAAGTGCAGGTCCTAAATGAGCTTTTTTCTCTGTTCCCTCACCACAATCCAGATTCTTTTGGGGAGTTACCAGTACAGTAACCATACCAGGAAGTACTTAATTTATTAAGCTACTGCTTTTCTTATCTCAATGGAAATATTTACTGATAAACAGCTACCTACGCAGCGTGTACATGTCGTTCCTAAATGAGCTTTTATCTCTCTCCCCTCACCAAAAATTAGATTCTTCTGAGGAGTTCCCAGTACATTATCCTTTCCCCTGTGTAATTACCTTAACAAGCACCAGCTGTTTTTATTCTCAGAAGGTTTACTCCCTGATATACAGGTGCCTACCCACTTCGTAAGTGCAGGTCCTAAATGAGCTTTTTCTCTGTTCCCTCACCATAATCCAGATTCTTTTTGGAGTTACCAGTACAGGAACCATACCAGGAAGTACTTAATTTATTAAGCTACTGCTTTTGTTAATTTCAGTGGAGATATTTACTGATAAACAGCTACCTACGCAGCATGTTCATGTCGTTCCTAAATGAGCTTTTATCTCTCTCCCCTCACCACAAATCAGATTCTTCTGAGGAGTTCCCAGTACATTATCCTTTCCCCTGTGTAATTACCTTAACAAGCTCCAGCCGTTTTTATTCTCAGAAGGCTTACTCCCTGATATACAGCTGCCTACCACCTTCGTAAGTGCAGGTCCTAAATGAGCTTTTTTCTCTGTTCCCTCACCACAATCCAGATTCTTTTGGGGAGTTACCAGTACAGTACCATACCAGGAAGTACTTAATTTATTAAGCTACTGCTTTTCTAATCTCAATGGAAATATTTACTTATAAACAGCTACCTACGCAGCATGTTCATGTCGTTCCTAAATGAGCTTTTATCTCTCTCCCCTCACCACAAATCAGATTCTTCTGAGGAGTTCCCAGTACATTATTGTTTCCCCTGTGTAATTACCTAAACAAGCTCCAGCTGTTTTTATTCTCAGAAGTTTTACTCCCTGATATACAGCTGCCTACCCCCTTCGAAAGTGGAGGTCCTAAATGAGCTTTTTTCTCTGTTCCCTCAACACCATCCACATTCTTTTGGGGAGTTACCAGTACAGTAACCATACCAGGAAGTACTTAATTTATTAAGCTACTGCTTTTCTCAATCTCAGTGGAGATATTTACTGATAAACAGCTACCTACGCAGCATGTTCATGTCGATCCTAAATGAGCTTTTATCTCTCTCCCTCACCACAAATCAGATTCTTTTGAGGAGTTCCCAGTACATTATCCTTTCCCCTGTGTAATTACCTTAACAAGCTGAAGCTGTTTTTATTCTCAGAAGGTTTACTCCCTGATATACAGCTGCCTACCCCCTTCGTAAGTGCAGGTCCTAAATGAGCTTTTTTCTCTGTTCCCTACCACAATCCAGATTCTTTTGTGGAGTTACCAGTACAGTAACCATACCAGGAAGTACTTAATTTATTAAGCTACTGCTTTTCTTAATCTCAGTGGAGATATTTACTGATAATCAGCTATGTACGCAGCATGTTCATGTAGTTCCTAAATGAGATTTTATCTCTCTCCCCTCACCACAAATCAGATTCTTCTGAGGAGTTCCCAGTACATTATCCTTTCCCCTGTGTAATTAGCTTAACAAGCTCCTGCTGTTTTTATTCTCAGAAGGTTTACACCCTGATATACAGCTGCCTACCCCCTTCCTAAGTGCAGGTCCTATATGAGCTTTCTTCTCTGTTCCCTCACCACAATCCAGATTCTTTTGGGGAGTTACCAACAGTAAGCAAACCAGGAAGTAATTAATTTATTAAGCTACTGCTTTTCTTAATCTCAGTGGATATATTTACTGATAAACAGCTACCTACGCAGCATGTTCATGTCGTTCCTATATGAGCATTTATCTCTCTCCCCTCAACACAAATCAGATTCTTCTGAAGAGTTCCCAATACTTCCTTTTTCCCCTGTGTAATTACCTTAACAAGCTCCAGCTGTTTTTATTCTGAGAAGATTTACTCCCTGATATACAGCTGCCTACCCCTTCGTAAGTGAAGGTCCTAAATGAGCTTTTTTCTCTGTTCCCTCATCACAATCCAGATTCTTTTGGGGAGTTACCAGTACAGTAACCATAGCAGGAAGTACTTAATTTATTAAGCTACTGCTTTTATTAATCTCAGTGGAGATATTTACTGATAAACAGCTACCTACGCAGCATGTTCATGTCGTTCATAAATGAGCTTTTATCTCTCTCCACTCACCACAATTCAGATTCTTCTGAGGAGTTCCCAGTACACTATCCTTTCCCCTGTGTAATTACCTTAACAAGCTCCAGCTGTTTTTATTCTCAGAAGGTTTACTCCCTGATATACAGCTGCCTACCCCCTTCGTAAGTGCAGGTCCTAAATGAGCTTTTTCTCTGTTCGCTCACCACAATCCAGATTCTTTTGGGGAGTTACCAGTACAGTAACCATACCAGGAAGTACTTAATTTATTAAGCTACTGCTTTTCTTAATCACAGTGGAGATATTTACTGATAAACAGCTACCTACGCAGCATGTTCATGTCGTTCCTAAATGAGCTTTTATCTCTCACCCCTCACCACAAATCAGATTCTTCTGAGGAGTTCCCAGTACATTATCCTTTTCCCTGTGTAATTACCTTAACAAGCTCCAGCTGTTTTTATTCTCAGAAGGTTTACTCCCTGATATACAGCTGCCTAGCCCGTCGTAAGTGCAGGTCCTAATTGAACTTTTTTCTCTGCTCCTTCACCACAATCCAGATTCTTTTGGGGAGTTACCAGTACAGTAACCATACCAGGAAGTACTTAATTTATTAAGCTACTGCTTTTCTTAATCTCAGTGGAGATATTTACTGATAAACAGCTACGTACGCAGCATGTTCATGTCGTTCTTAAATGAGCTTTTATCTCTCTCCCATCACCACAAATCAGATTCTTCTGAGGAGTTCACAGTACATTATCCTTTCCCCTGTGTAATTACCTTAACAAGGTCCAGCTCTTTTTATTCTCAGAAGGTTTACTCCCTGATATACAGCTGCCTATCCCCTTCGTAAGTGCAGGTCCTAAATGTGCTTTTTTCTCTGTTTCCCTCACCACAATCCAGATTCTTTTGGGGAGTGACCAGTACATTAACCATACCAGGAAGTACTTAATTTATTAAGCTACTGCTTTTCTTAATCTCAGTGGAGATATTTACTGATAAACATCTACCTACGCAGCATGTTCATGTCCTTCCTAAATGAGCTTTTATCTCTCTCCCCTCACCACAAATCAGATTCTTCTGAGGAGTTCCCAGTACATTATCCTTTCCCCTGTGTAATTACCTTAACAAGCTCCAGCTGTTTTTATTCTCAGAAGGTTTACTCCCTGATATACAGCTGCCTAGCCCCTTCGTAAGTGCAGGTCCTAAATGAGTTTTTTTCTCTGTTCCCTCACCACAATCCAGATTCTTTTGGGGAGTTACCAGTACAATATCCATACCAGGAAGTACTTAATTTATTAAGCTACTGCTTTTCTTAATTTCAGTGGAGATATTTACTGATAAACAGCTACCTACGCAGCATGTTCATGTCGTTCCTAAATGAGCTTTTATCTCTCTCCCCTCACCACAAATCAGATTCTTCTGAGGAGTTCCCAGTACATTATCCTTTCCCCTGTGTACTTACATTAACAAGCTCCAGCTGTTTTTATTCTCAGAAAGTTTACTCCCTGATATACAGCTGCCTACCCCCTTCGTAAGTGCAGGTCCTAAATGAGCTTTTTTCTCTGTTCCCTCACCACAATCCAGATTCTTTTGGGGAGTTACCAGTACAGTAACCATACCAGGAAGTACTTAATTTATTAAGCTACTGCTTTTCTTAATCTCAATGGAAATATTTACTGATAAACAGCTACCTACGCAGCGTGTACATGTCGTTCCTAAATGAGCTTTTATCTCTCTCCCCTCACCAAAAATTAGATTCTTCTGAGGAGTTCCCAGTACATTATCCTTTCCCCTGTGTAATTACCTTAACAAGCACCAGCTGTTTTTATTCTCAGAAGGTTTACTCCCTGATATACAGGTGCCTACCCACTTCGTAAGTGCAGGTCCTAAATGAGCTTTTTTCTCTGTTCCCTCACCATAATCCAGATTCTTTTTGGAGTTACCAGTACAGGAACCATACCAGGAAGTACTTAATTTATTAAGCTACTGCTTTTGTTAATTTCAGTGGAGATATTTACTGATAAACAGCTACCTACGCAGCATGTTCATGTCGTTCCTAAATGAGCTTTTATCTCTCTCCCCTCACCACAAATCAGATTCTTCTGAGGAGTTCCCAGTACATTATCCTTTCCCCTGTGTAATTACCTTAACAAGCTCCAGCCGTTTTTATTCTCAGAAGGCTTACTCCCTGATATACAGCTGCCTACCACCTTCGTAAGTGCAGGTCCTAAATGAGCTTTTTCTCTGTTCCCTCACCACAATCCAGATTCTTTTGGGGAGTTACCAGTACAGTAACCATACCAGGAAGTACTTAATTTATTAAGCTACTGCTTTTCTTAATCTCAATGGAAATATTTACTTATAAACAGCTACCTACGCAGCATGTTCATGTCGTTCCTAAATGAGCTTTTATCTCTCTCCCTCACCACAAATCAGATTCTTCTGAGGAGTTCCCAGTACATTATTGTTTCCCCTGTGTAATTACCTAAACAAGCTCCAGCTGTTTTTATTCTCAGAAGTTTTACTCCCTGATATACAGCTGCCTACCCCCTTCGAAAGTGGAGGTCCTAAATGAGCTTTTTTCTCTGTTCCCTCAACACCATCCACATTCTTTTGGGGAGTTACCAGTACAGTAACCATACCAGGAAGTACTTAATTTATTAAGCTACTGCTTTTCTCAATCTCAGTGGAGATATTTACTGATAAACAGCTACCTACGCAGCATGTTCATGTCGATCCTAAATGAGCTTTTATCTCTCTCCCCTCACCACAAATCAGATTCTTTTGAGGAGTTCCCAGTACATTATCCTTTCCCCTGTGTAATTACCTTAACAAGCTGAAGCTGTTTTTATTCTCAGAAGGTTTACTCCCTGATATACAGCTGCCTACCCCCTTCGTAAGTGCAGGTCCTAAATGAGCTTTTTTCTCTGTTCCCTACCACAATCCAGATTCTTTTGTGGAGTTACCAGTACAGTAACCATACCAGGAAGTACTTAATTTATTAAGCTACTGCTTTTCTTAATCTCAGTGGAGATATTTACTGATAATCAGCTATGTACGCAGCATGTTCATGTAGTTCCTAAATGAGATTTTATCTCTCTCCCCTCACCACAAATCAGATTCTTCTGAGGAGTTCCCAGTACATTATCCTTTCCCCTGTGTAATTAGCTTAACAAGCTCCTGCTGTTTTTATTCTCAGAAGGTTTACACCCTGATATACAGCTGCCTACCCCCTTCCTAAGTGCAGGTCCTATATGAGCTTTCTTCTCTGTTCCCTCACCACAATCCAGATTCTTTTGGGGAGTTACCAACAGTAAGCAAACCAGGAAGTAATTAATTTATTAAGCTACTGCTTTTCTTAATCTCAGTGGATATATTTACTGATAAACAGCTACCTACGCAGCATGTTCATGTCGTTCCTATATGAGCATTTATCTCTCTCCCCTCAACACAAATCAGATTCTTCTGAAGAGTTCCCAATACTTCCTTTTTCCCCTGTGTAATTACCTTAACAAGCTCCAGCTGTTTTTATTCTGAGAAGATTTACTCCCTGATATACAGCTGCCTACCCCTTCGTAAGTGAAGGTCCTAAATGAGCTTTTTTCTCTGTTCCCTCATCACAATCCAGATTCTTTTGGGGAGTTACCAGTACAGTAACCATAGCAGGAAGTACTTAATTTATTAAGCTACTGCTTTTATTAATCTCAGTGGAGATATTTACTGATAAACAGCTACCTACGCAGCATGTTCATGTCGTTCATAAATGAGCTTTTATCTCTCTCCACTCACCACAATTCAGATTCTTCTGAGGAGTTCCCAGTACACTATCCTTTCCCCTGTGTAATTACCTTAACAAGCTCCAGCTGTTTTTATTCTCAGAAGGTTTACTCCCTGATATACAGCTGCCTACCCCCTTCGTAAGTGCAGGTCTTAAATGAGCTTTTTTCTCTGTTCGCTCACCACAATCCAGATTCTTTTGGGGAGTTACCAGTACAGTAACCATACCAGGAAGTACTTAATTTATTAAGCTACTGCTTTTCTTAATCACAGTGGAGATATTTACTGATAAACAGCTACCTATGCAGCATGTTCATGTCGTTCCTAAATGAGCTTTTATCTCTCACCCCTCACCACAAATCAGATTCTTCTGAGGAGTTCCCAGTACATTATCCTTTTCCCTGTGTAATACCTTAACAAGCTCCAGCTGTTTTTATTCTCAGAAGGTTTACTCCCTGATATACAGCTGCCTAGCCCGTCGTAAGTGCAGGTCCTAATTGAACTTTTTTCTCTGCTCCTTCACCACATCCAGATTCTTTTGGGGAGTTACCAGTACAGTAACCATACCAGGAAGTACTTAATTTATTAAGCTACTGCTTTTCTTAATCTCATGTGGAGATATTTACTGATAAACAGCTACGTACGCAGCATGTTCATGTCGTTCTTAATGAGCTTTTATCTCTCTCCCATCACCACAAATCAGATTCTTCTGAGGAGTTCACAGTACATTATCCTTTCCCCTGTGTAATTACCTTAACAAGGTCCAGCTCTTTTTATTCTCAGAAGGTTTACTCCCTGATATACAGCTGCCTATCCCCTTCGTAAGTGCAGGTCCTAAATGTGCTTTTTTCTCTGTTCCCTCACCACAATCCAGATTCTTTTGGGGAGTGACCAGTACATTAACCATACCAGGAAGTACTTAATTTATTAAGCTACTGCTTTTCTTAATCTCAGTGGAGATATTTACTGATAAACATCTACCTACGCAGCATGTTCATGTCCTTCCTAAATGAGCTTTTATCTCTCTCCCCTCACCACAAATCAGATTCTTCTGAGGAGTTCCCAGTACATTATCCTTTCCCCTGTGTAATTACCTTAACAAGCTCCAGCTGTTTTTATTCTCAGAAGGTTTACTCCCTGATATACAGCTGCCTAGCCCCTTCGTAAGTGCAGGTCCTAAATGAGTTTTTTTCTCTGTTCCCTCACCACAATCCAGATTCTTTTGGGGAGTTACCAGTACAATATCCATACCAGGAAGTACTTAATTTATTAAGCTACTGCTTTTCTTAATTTCAGTGGAGATATTTACTGATAAACAGCTACCTACGCAGCATGTTCATGTCGTTCCTAAATGAGCTTTTATCTCTCTCCCCTCACCACAAATCAGATTCTTCTGAGGAGTTCCCAGTACATTATCCTTTCCCCTGTGTACTTACATTAACAAGCTCCAGCTGTTTTTATTCTCAGAAAGTTTACTCCCTGATATACAGCTGCCTACCCCCTTCGTAAGTGCAGGTCCTAAATGAGCTTTTTTCTCTGTTCCCT
>NW_025957245.1:0-40397 GCF_023159225.1 Perognathus longimembris pacificus | reverse complement strand
ATTTAGGAACGACATGAACATGCTGCGTAGGTGGCTGTTTATCAGTAAATATCTCCACTGAGATTAAGAAAAGCAGTAGCTTAATAAATTAAGTACTTCCTGGTATGGTTACTGTACTGGTAACTCCCCAAAAGAATCTGGATTGTGGTGAGGGAACAGAGAAAAAAGCTCATTTATGACCTGCACTTACGAAGGGGGTAGGCAGCTGTATATCAGGGAGTAAACCTTATGAGACTAAAAACAGCTGGTGTTTGTTAAGGTAATTACACAGGGGAAAGGATAATGTACTGGGAACTCATCAGAAGAATCTGATTTGTGGTGAGGGGAGAGAGAAAAAAGCAAATTTAAGACCTGCACTTACGAAGGGGGTAGGGAGCAGTATATCAGGGAGTATACCTTCTGAGAATAAAAACAGCTGGAGCTTGTTAAGGTAATTACACAGGGGAAAGGATAATGTACTGGGAACTCCTCAGAAGAATCTGATTTGTGGTGAGGGGAGAGAGATAAAAGCTCATTTAGTAACGACATGAGCATGATGCATACGTAGCTGTTTCTCAATAAATATCTCCACTGAGATTAAGAAAAGCAGTAGCTTAATAAATTAATTACTTCCTGGTTTGCTTACTGTTGGTAACTCCCCAAAAGAATCTGGATCGTGGTGAGGGAACAGAGAAAAAAGCTCATTTATGACCTGCACTTACGAAGGGGGTAGGCAGCTGTATATCAGGGAGTAAACCTTCTGAGACTAAAAACAGCTGGAGCTTGTTAAGGTAATTACACAGGGGAAGTGATAATGTACTCGGAAATCCTCAGAAGAATCTGATTTGTGGTGAGGGGAGAGAGATAAAAGCTCATTTAGGAACGACATGATCATGGTGCATAGGTAGCTGTTTATCAGTAAATATCTCCACTGAGATTAAGAAAAGCAGTAGCTTAATAAATTAAGTACTTCCTGGTATGGTTACTGTACTGGTAACTCCCCAAAAGAATCTAGAATTTGGCGAGGGAACAGAGAAAAAAGCTCATTTAGGACCTGCACTTACGAAGGGGGTAGGCAGCTGTATATCAGGGAGTAAACCTTCTGAGAATAAAAACAGCTGGAGCTTGTTAAGGTAATTACACAGGGGAAAAGATGAAGTACTGGGTACTCCTCAGACGAATCTGATTTGTGGTGAGGGTGGAGAGATAAAAGCTCATTTAGGAACGACATGAACATGCTGCCTAGGTAGCTGTTTATCAGTAAATATCTCCACTGAGATTAAGAAAATCAGTAGCTTAATAAATTAAGTACTTCCTGGTATGGTTACTGTACTGGTAACTCCCCAAAAGAATCTGGATTGTGGTGAGGGAACAGAGAAAAAAGCTCATTTAGGACCTGCACTTACGAAGGGGGTAGGCAGCTGTATATCAGGGAGTAAACCTTCTGAGAATAAAAACAGCTGGAGCTTGTTAAGGTAATTACACAGGGGAACGGATAATGTACTGGGAACTCCTCAGAAGAATCTGATTTGTGGTGAGGGGAGAGAGATAAAAGGTCATTTAAGAACGACATGAACATGCTGCGTAGGTAGCTGTTTACAGTAAATATCTCCACTGAGATTTAGAAAAGCAGTAGCTTAATAAATTAAGTACTTCCTGGTATGGTTACTGTACTGGTAACTCCCCAAAAGAATCTGGATTTTGGTGAGGGAACAGAGAAAAAAGCTCATTTTGGACCTGCACTTTCGAAGGGGGTAGGCAGCTGTATATCAGGGAGTAAACCTTCTGAGAATAAAAACAGCTGGAGCTTGTTAAGGTAATTACACAGGGGAAAGGATAATGTACTGGGAACTCCTCAGAAGAATCTGATTTGTGGTGAGGGGAGAGAGATAAAAGCTCATTTAGGAACGACATGAACATGGTGCGTTGGTAGCTGTTTACCAGTAAATATCTCCACTGAGATTAAGAAAAGCAGTAGCTTAATAAATTAAGTACTTCCTGGTATGGTTACTGTACTGGTAACTCCCCAAAAGAATCTGGATTGTGTTGAGGGAACAGAGAAAAAAGCTCATTTAGGACCTCCACTTTCGAAGGGGGTAGGCAGCTGTATATCAGGGAATAAAACTTCTGAGAATAAAAACAGCTGGAGCTTGTTAAGGTAATTACACAGGGGAAACAATAATGTACTGGGAACTCCTCAGAAGAATCTGATTTGTGGTGAGGGGAGAGAGATAAAAGCTCATTTAGGAACGACATGAACATGCTGCGTAGGTAGCTGTTTATCAGTAAATATTTCCATTGAGATTAAGAAAAGCAGTAGCTTAATAAATTAAGTACTTCCTGGTATGGTTACTGTACTGGTAACTCCCCAAAAGAATCTGGATTGTGGTGAGGGAACAGAGAAAAAAGCTCATTTAGGACCTGCACTTACGAAGGTGGTAGGCAGCTGTATATCAGGGAGTAAGCCTTCTGAGAATAAAAACGGCTGGAGCTTGTTAAGGTAATTACACAGGGGAAAGGATAATATACTGGGAACTCCTCAGAAGAATCTGAATTGTGGTGAGGGGAGAGAGATAAAAGCTCATTTAGGAACGACATGAACATGCTGCGTAGGTAGCTGTTTATCAGTAAATATCTCCACTGAAATTAAGAAAAGCAGTAGCTTAATAAATTAAGTATTTCCTGGTATGGTTCCTCTACTGGTAACTCCAAAAAGAATCTGGATTATGGTGAGGGAACAGAGAAAAAAGCTCATTTAGAACCTGAACTTACGAAGGGGGTAGGCACCTGTATATCAGGGAGTAAACCTTCTGAGAATAAAAACAGCTGGTGTTTGTTAAGGTAATTACACAGGGGAAAGGATAATGTACTGGGAACTCATCAGAAGAATCTGATTGGTGGTGAGGGGAGAGAGAATAAAGCTCATTTAGGACCTGCACTTACGAAGGGGGTAGGGAGCAGTATATCAGGGAGTATACCTTCTGAGAATAAAAACGGCTGGAGCTTGTTAAGGTAATTACACAGGGGAAAGGATAATGTACTGGGAACTCCTCAGAAGAATCTGAATTGTGGTGAGGGGAGAGAGATAAAAGCTCATTTAGGAACGACATGAACATGCTGCGTAGGTAGCTGTTTATCAGTAAATATCTCCACTGAAATTAAGAAAAGCAGTAGCTTAATAAATTAAGTATTTCCTGGTATGGTTCCTGTACTGGTAACTCCAAAAAGAATCTGGATTATGGTGAGGGAACAGAGAAAAAAGCTCATTTAGGACCTGCACTTACGAAGGGGGTAGGGACCTGTATATCAGGGAGTAAACCTTCTGAGAATAAAAACAGCTGGTGTTTGTTAAGGTAATTACACAGGGGAAAGGATAATGTACTGGAACGCATCAGAAGAATCTGATTTGTGGTGAGGGGAGAGAGAAAAAAGCTCATTTAGGACCTGCACTTACGAAGGGGGTAGGGAGCAGTATATCAGGGAGTATACCTTCTGAGAATAAAAACAGCTGGAGCTTGTTAAGGTAATTACACAGGGGAAAGGATAATGTACTGGGAACTCCTCAGAAGAATCTGATTTGTGGTGAGGGGAGAGAGATAAAAGCTCATTTAGTAACGACATGACCATGATGCATACGTAGCTGTTTCTCAATAAATATCTCCACTGAGATTAATAAAAGCAGTAGCTTAATAAATTAAGTACTTCCTGCTATGGATACTGTACGGGTAACTCCCCAAAAGAATCTGGATTGTGGTGAGGGAACAGAGAGAAAAGCTCATTTAGGACCTGCACTTACGAAGGGGGTAGGCAGCTGTATATCAGGGAGTAAACCTTCTGAGAATAAAAACAGCTTCAGCTTGTTAACGTAATTACACAGGGGAAAGGATAATGTACTGGGAACTCCTCAGAAGAATCTGATTTGTGGTGAGGGGAGAGAGATAAAAGCTCATTTAGGAACGACATGAACATGCTGCGTAGGTAGCTGTTTATCAGTAAATATCTCCACTGAGATTAAGAAAAGCAGTAGCTTAATAAATTAATTACTTCCTGGTTTGCTTACTGTTGGTAACTCCCCAAAAGAATCTGGATTGTGGTGAGGGAACAGAGAAGAAAGCTCATTTAGGACCTGCACTTAGGAAGGGGGTCGGCAGCCGTATATCATGGTGTAAACCTTCTGAGAATAAAAACAGCAGGAGCTTGTTAAGCTAATTACACAGGGGAAAGGATAATGTACTGGGAACTCCTCAGAAGAATCTGATTTGTGATGACGGGAGAGAGATAAAAGCTCATAGAGGAACGACATGAACATGCTGCGTAGGTAGCTGTTTATCAGTAAATATCTCCACTGAGATTAAGAGAAGCAGTAGCTTAATAAATTAATTACTTCCTGGTTTGCTTACTGTTGGTAACTCCCCAAAAGAATCTGGATTGTGGTGAGGGAACAGAGAAGAAAGCTCATTTAGGACCTGCACTTAGGAAGGGGGTAAGCAGCTGTATATCATGGTGTAAACCTTCTGAGAATAAAAACAGCAGGAGCTTGTTAAGCTAATTACACAGGGGAAAGGATAATGTACTGGGAACGCATCAGAAGAATCTGATTTGTGGTGAGGGGAGAGAGAAAAAAGCTCATTTAGGACCTGCACTT
Source organism: Perognathus longimembris pacificus (assembly GCF_023159225.1). Lineage (NCBI taxonomy): Eukaryota > Metazoa > Chordata > Mammalia > Rodentia > Heteromyidae > Perognathus > Perognathus longimembris. Next base: position 35,773 of record NW_025957245.1, on the reverse strand, counting down.
ACGAAGGGGGTAGGGAGCAGTATATCAGGGAGTATACCTTCTGAGAATAAAAACAGCTGGAGCTTGTTAAGGTAATTACACAGGGGAAAGGATAATGTACTGGGAACTCCTCAGAAGAATCTGATTTGTGGTGAGGGGAGAGAGATAAAAGCTCATTTAGTAACGACATGACCATGATGCATACGTAGCTGTTTCTCAATAAATATCTCCACTGAGATTAATAAAAGCAGTAGCTTAATAAATTAAGTACTTCCTGCTATGGATACTGTACTGGTAACTCCCCAAAAGAATCTGGATTGTGGTGAGGGAACAGAGAGAAAAGCTCATTTAGGACCTGCACTTACGAAGGGGGTAGGCAGCTGTATATCAGGGAGTAAACCTTCTGAGAATAAAAACAGCTTCAGCTTGTTAACGTAATTACACAGGGGAAAGGATAATGTACTGGGAACTCCTCAGAAGAATCTGATTTGTGGTGAGGGGAGAGAGATAAAAGCTCATTTAGGAACGACATGAACATGCTGCGTAGGTAGCTGTTTATCAGTAAATATCTCCACTGAGATTAAGAGAAGCAGTAGCTTAATAAATTAATTACTTCCTGGTTTGCTTACTGTTGGTAACTCCCCAAAAGAATCTGGATTGTGGTGAGGGAACAGAGAAGAAAGCTCATTTAGGACCTGCACTTAGGAAGGGGGTAAGCAGCTGTATATCATGGTGTAAACCTTCTGAGAATAAAAACAGCAGGAGCTTGTTAAGCTAATTACACAGGGGAAAGGATAATGTACTGGGCACTCATCAGTAGAATCTGATTTGTGGTGAGGGGATAGAGAAAAAAGCTCATTTAGGACCTGCACTTACGAAGGGGGTAGGGAGCAGTATATCAGGGAGTATACCTTCTGAGAATAAAAACAGCTGGAGCTTCTTAAGGTAATTACACAAGGGAAAGGATAATGTGCTGGGAACAATTCAGAAGAATCTGATTTGTGGTGAGGGGAGAGAGATAAAAGCTCATTTAGGAACGACATGAACATGCTGCGTAGGTAGCTGTTTATCAATAAATATCTCCACTGAGATTAAGAAAAGCAGTAGCTTAATAAATTAAGTACTTCCTGGTATGGTTACTGTACTGGTAACTCCCCAACAGAATCTGGATTGTGGTGAGGGAACAGAGAAAAAAGCTCATTTAGGACCTGCACTTTCGAAGGGGGTAGGCAGCGGTATATCAGGGAGTAAACCTTCTGAGTATAAAAACAGCTGGAGCTTGTTAAGGTAATTACACAGGGGAAAGGATAATGTACTGGGAAGTCCTCAGAAGAATCTGATTTGTGGTGAGGGTAGAGAGATAAAAGCTCATTTAAGAACGACATGAACATGCTGCGTAGGTAGCTGTTTATCAGTAAATATCTCCACTGAGATTAAGAAAAGCAGTAGCTTAATAAATTAAGTACTTCCTGGTATGGTTACTGTACTGGTAACTCCCCAGAAGAATCTGTATTGTGGTGAGGGAACAGAGAAAAAAGCTCATTTAGGACCTGCCCTTACGAAGGGGGTAGGCACCTGTATATCAGGGAGTAAACCTTCTGAGAATAAAAACAGCTGGAGCTTGTTAAGGTAATTACACAGGGGAAAGGATAATGTACTGGGAACTCCTCAGAAGAATCTGCTTTGTGGTGAGGGGAGAGAGATAAAAGCTCATTTAGGAACGACATGATCATGATGCATAGGTAGCTGTTTATCAGTAAATATCTACACTGAGATTAAGAAATGCAGTAGCTTAATAAATTAAGTACTTCCTGGTATGGTTACTGTACTGGTAACCCCCCAGAAGAATCTGCATTGTGGTGAAGGAACAGAGAAAAAAGCTCATTTAGGACCTGCACTTACGAAGGGGGTAGGCAGCTGTATACCAGGGAGCAAACCTTCTGAGAATAAAAACAGCTGGAGCTTGTTAAGGTAATTACACAGGGGAAAGGATAATGTAATGGGAACTCCTCAGAAGAATCTGATTTGTGGTGAAGGGAGAGAGATAAAAGCTCATTTAGGAACGACATGAACATGCTGCGTTGGTAGCTGTTTATCAGTAAATATCTCCACTGAGATTAAGAAAAGCGGTAGCTTAATAAATTAAGTACTTCCTTGTATGGTTACTTTCCTGTTAACTCCCCAATAGAATCTGGATTGTGGTGAGGGAACAGAGAAAAAAGCTCATTTAGGACCTGCACTTACGAAGGGGGTAGGCAGCTGTATATCAGGGAGTAAACCTTCTGAGAATAAAAGCAGCTGGAGCTTCTTAAGGTAATTACACAAGGGAAAGGATAATGTGCTGGGAACAATTCAGAAGAATCTGATTTGTGGTGAGGGGAGAGAGATAAAAGCTCATTTAGGAACGACATGAACATGCTGCGTAGGTAGCTGTTTATCAATAAATATCTCCACTGAGATTAAGAAAAGCAGGAGCTTCATAAATTAAGTACTTCCTCGTATGGTTACTGTACTGGTAACTCCCCAAAGGAATCTGGATTGTGGTGAGGGAACAGAGAAAAAAGCTCATTTAGGACCTGCACTTACGAGGGGGTAGGCCGCTGTATATCAGGGAGTAAACCTTCTGAGAATAAAAACAGTTGGAGCTTGTTAAGGTAATTACACAGGGGAAAGGATAATGTACTGGGAACTCCTCAGAAGAATCTGATTTGTGGTGAGGGGAGAGAGATAAAAGCTCATTTAGGAACGACATGAACATGCTGCGTAGGTAGCTGTTTATCAGTAAATATCTACACTGAGATTAAGAAAAGCAGTAGCTTAATAAATTAATTACTTCCTGGTATGGTTTCTGTACTGGTAACTCCCCAGAAGAATCTGCATTGTGGTGAAGGAACAGAGAAAAAAGCTCATTTAGGACCTGCACTTACGAAGGGGGTAGGCAGCTGTATATCAGGGAGTAAACCTTCTGAGAATAAAAACAGCTGGAGCTTGTTAAGGTAATTACACAGGGAAAAGGATAATGTACTGGGATCTCCTAAGATGAATCTGATTTGTGGTGAGGGGAGAGAGATAAAAGCTCATTTCTGAACGACATGAACATGCTGCGTAGGTAGCTGTTTATCAGTAAATATCTCCACTGAGATTAAGAAAAGCAGTAGCTTAATAAATTAATTTCTTCCTGGTTTGCTTACTGTTGGTAACTCCCCAAAAGAATCTGGATTGTGGTGAGGGAAAAGAGAAGAAAGCTCATTTAGGACCTGCACTTAGGAAGGGGGTAGGCAGCTGTATATCAGGGTGTAAACCTTCTGAGAATAAACACAGCTGGAGCTTGTTAAGGTAATTACACAGTGGAAAGGATAATGTACTGGGAACTCCTCAGAAGAATCTGATTTGTGGTGAGGGGAGAGAGATAAAAGCTCATTTAGGAACGACATGAACATGCTGCGTAGGTAGCTGTTTATCAGTAAATATCTCCACTGAGATAAAGAAAAGCAGTAGCTTAATAAATTCAGTACTTCCTGGTATGGTTACTGTACTGGTAACTCCCCAAAAGAATCTGGATTGTGGTGAGGGAACAGAGAAAAAAGCTCATTTAGGACCTGCACTTACGAAGGGGGTAGGCAGCTGTATATCAGGGAGTAAACCTTCTGAGAATAAAAATAGCTGGAGCTTGTTAAGGTAATTACACTGGTGAAAGGATAAAGTACTGGGAACTCCTCACAAGAATCTGATTTGTGGTGAGGGAAGAGAGATAAAAGCTCATTTAAGAACGACATGAACATGCTGCGTAGGTAGCGGTTTATCAGTAAATATCTCCACTGAGATTAAGAAAAGCAGTAGCTTAATAAATTCAGTACTTCCTGGTATGGTTACTGTACTGGTAACTCCCCAAAAGAATCTGGATTGTGCTGAGGGAACAGAGAAGAAATCTCATTTAGGACCTGCACTTACGAAGGGGGTAGGCAGCTGTATATCAGGGAGTAAACCTTCTGAGAATAAAAACAGCTGGAGTTTGTTAAGGTAATTACACAGGGGAAAGGATAATGTAGTGGGAACTCCTCAGAAGAATCTGATTTTTGGTGAGGGGAGAGAGATAAAAGCTCATTTAGGAACGACATGAACATGCTGCGTAGGTAGCTGTTTATCAGTAAATATCTCCACTGAGATTAAGAAAAGCAGTAGCTTAATAAATTAAGTACTTCCTGGTATCGTTACTGTTTTGGTAACTCCCCAAAAGTATCTGGATTGTGGTGAGGGAACAGAGAAAAAAGCTCATTTAGGACCTGCACTTACGAAGGGGGTAGGCAGCTGTATATCAGGGAGTGAACCTTCTGAGAATAAAAACAGCTGGAGCTTGTTAAGGTAATTACACAGGGGAAAGGATAATGTACTGGGAACTCCTCAGAAGAATCTGATTTGTGGTGAGGGGAGAGAGATAAAAGCTCATTTAGTAACGACATGAACATGCTGCGTAGGTAGCTGTTTATCAGTAAATATCTCCACTGAGATTAAGAAAAGCAGTAGCTTAATAAATTAAGTACTTCCTGGTATGGTTACTGTACTGGTAACTCCCCAAAAGAATCTGGATTGTGGTGAGGGAACAGAGAAAAAACCTCATTTAGGACCTGCACTTACGAAGGGGGTAGGCAGCTGTATATCAGCGAGTAAACCTTCTGAGAATAAAACCAGCTGGAGCTTGTTAAGGTAATTACATAGGTGAAAGGATAAAGTACTGGGAACTCCTCAGAAGAATCTGATTTGTGGTGAGGGGAGAGAGATAAAAGCTCATTTAGGAACGACATGAACATGCTGCGTAGGTAGCTGTTTATCAGTAAATATCTCAACTGAGATTAAGAAAAGCAGTAGCTTAATAAATTCAGTACTTCCTGGTATGGTTACTGTACTGGTAACTCCCCAAAAGAATCTGGATTGTGGTGAGGGAACAGAGAAGGAAGCTCATTTAGGACCTGAACTTACGAAGGGGGTAGGCAGCTGTATATCAGGGAGTGAACCTTCTGAGAATAAAAACACCTGGAGCTTGTTAAGGTAATTACACAGGGGAAAGGATAATGTACTGGGAACTCCTCAGAAGAATCTGATTTGTGGTGAGGGGAGAGAGATAAAAGCTCATTTAGTAACGACATGAACATGCTGCGTAGGTAGCTGTTTATCAGTAAATATCTCCACTGAGATTAAGAAAAGCAGTAGCTTAATAAATTAAGTACTTCCTGGTATGGTTACTGTACTGATAACTCCCCAAAAGAATCTGGATTGTGGTGAGGGAACAGAGAAAAAAGCTCATTTAAGACCTGCACTTAGGAAGGGGGTAGACTGCAGTATATCAGGGAGTAAACCTTCTGAGAATAAAAACAGCTGGAGCTTGTTAAGGTAATTACACAGTGGAAAGGATAATGTACTGGGAACTCCTCAGAAGAATCTGATTTGTGGTGAGGGGAGAGAAAGAAAAGCTCATTTAGGAACGACATGAACATGCTGCGTAGGTAGCTGTTTATCAGTAAATATCTCCACTGAGATTAAGAAAAGCAGTAGCTTAATAAATTAAGTACTTCCTGGTATGGTTACTGTACTGGTAACTCCCCAAAAGAATCTGGATTGTGGTGAGGGAACAGAGAAAAATGCTCATTTAGGACCTGCACTTATGAAGGGGGTAGGCAGCTGTATATCAGGGAGTAAAACTTCTGAGAATAAAAACAGCTGGAGCTTGTTAAGGTAATTACACAGGGGAAAGGATAATGTACTGGGAACTCCTCAGAAGAATCTGATTTGTGGTGAGGGGAGAGAGATAAAAGCTCATTTAGGAACGACATGAACATGCTCCGTAGGTAGCTGTTTATCAGTAAATATCTCCACTGAGATTAAGAAAAGCAGTAGCTTAATAAATTAAGTACTTCCTGGTATGGTTACTGTACTGGTAACTCCCCAAAAGAATCTGGATTGTGGTGAGGGAACAGAGAAAAAAGCTCATTTAAGACCTGCACTTATGAAGGGGGTAGGCAGCAGTATATCAGGGAGTAAACCTTCTGAGAATAAAAACAGCTGGAGCTTGTTAAGGTAATTACACAGGGGAAAGGATAATATACTGGGAACTCCTCAGAAGAATCTGATTTGTGGTAAGCGGAGAGAGATAAAAGCTCATTTAGGAACGACATGAACATGCTGCGTAGGTAGCTGTTTATCAGTAAATATCTCCACTGAGATTAAGAAAAGCAGTAGCTTAATAAATTCAGTACTTCCTGATATGGTTACTGTACTGGTAACTCCCCAAAAGAATCTGGATTGTGGTGAGGGAACAGAGAAGAAAGCTCATTTAGGACCTGCACTTACGAAGGGGGTAGGCAGCTGTATATCAGGGAGTAAACCTTCTGAGAATAAAAACAGCTGGAGCTTGTTAAGGTAATTACACAGGGGAAAGGATAATGTAGTGGGAAATCCTCAGAAGAATCTGATTTTTGGTGAGGGGAGACAGATAAAAGCTCATTTAGGAACGACATGAACATGCTGCGTAGGTAGCTGTTTATCAGTAAATATCTCCACTGAGATTAAGAAAAGCAGTAGCTTAATAAATTAAGTACTTCCTGGTATGGTTACTGTTTTGGTAACTCCCCAAAAGTATCTGGATTGTGGTGAGGGAACAGAGAAAAAAGCTCATTTAGGACCTGCACTTATGAAAGGGGTAGGCAGCTGTATATCAGGGAGTGAACCTTCTGAGAATAAAAACAGCTGGAGCTTGTTAAGGTAATTACACAGGGGAAAGGATAATGTACTGGGAACTCCTCAGAAGAATCTGATTTGTGGTGACGGGAGAGAGATAAAAGCTCATTTAGTAACGACATGAACATGCTGCGTAGGTAGCTGTTTATCAGTAAATAGCTCCACTGAGATTAAGAAAAGCAGTAGCTTAATAAATTAAGTACTTCCTGGTATGGTTACTGTACTGGTAACTCCCCAAAAGAATCTGGATTGTGGTGAGGGAACAGAGAAAAAAGCTCATTTAGGACCTGCACTTACGAAGGGGGTAGGCAGCTGTATATCAGGGAGTAAAACTTCTGAGAATAAAAACAGCTGGAGCTTGTTAAGGTAATTACACAGGGGAAAGGATAATGTACAGGGAACTCCTCAGAAGAATCTGATTTGTGGTGAGGGGAGAGATAAAAGCTCATTTAGGAACGACATGAACATGCTGCGTAGGTAGCTGTTTATCAGTATATATCTCCACTGAGAGTAAGAAAAGCAGTAGCTTAATAAATTAAGTACTTCCTGGTATGGTTACTGTACTGGTAACTCCCCAAAAGAATCTGGATTGTGGTGAGGGGACAGAGAAAAAAGCTCATTTAGGACCTGCACTTACGAAGGGGGTAGGCAGCTGTATATCAGGGAGTAAACCTTCTGAGAATAAAAACAGCTGGAGCTTGTTAAGGTAATTACACAGGGGAAAGGATAATGTACTGGGAACTCCTCAGAAGAATCTGATTTTTGGTGAGGGGAGAGAGATAAAAGCTCATTTAGGAACGACATGAACATGCTGCGTAGGTAGCTGTTTATAAGTAAATAGCTCCACTGAGATTAAGAAAAGCAGTAGCTTAATAAATTAAGTACTTCCTGGTATGGTTACTGTACTGGTAACTCCCCAAAGAATCTGGATTGTGGTGAGGGAACAGAGAAAAAAGCTCATTTAGGACCTGCACTTTCGAAGGGGGTAGGCAGCTGTATATCAGGGAGTAAACCTTCGGAGAATAAAAACAGCTGGAGCTTGTTAAGGTAATTACACAGGGGAAAGGATAATGAACTGGGAACTCCTCAGAAGAATCTGATTTGTGGTGAGGGGAGAGAGATAAAAGCTCATTTAGGAACGACATGAACATCCTGCGTAGGTAGCTGTTTATCAGTAAATATCTCCACTGAGTTTAAGAAAATCAGTAGCTGAATAAATTAAGTACTTCCTGGTATGGTTACTGTACTCGTAACTCCCCAAAAGAATCTGGATTGTGGTGAGGTAACAGAGAAAAAAGCTCATTTAGGACCTGCACTTACGAAAGGGGTAGGCAGCTGTATATCAGGGAGTAAACCTTCTGAGAATAAAAACAGCTGGAGCTTGTTAAGGTAATTACATAGGGGAACGGATAATGTACTGGGAACTCCTCAGAAGAATCTGATTTGTGGTGAGGGGAGAGAGATAAAACCTCATTTAGGAACGACATGAACATGCTGCGTACGTAGCTGTTTATCAGTAAATATCTCCACTGAGATTAAGAAAAGCAGTAGCTTAATAAATTAAGTACTTCCTGGTATGGTTACTGTACTGGTCACTCCACAAAAGAATCTGGATTGTGGTGAGGGAACAGAGAAAATAGCTCATTTAGGACCTGCACTTACGAAGGGGGTAGGCAGCTGTATATCAGGGAGTAAACCCTCTGAGAATAAAAACAGCTGGAGCTTGTTAAGGTAATTACACAGGGGAATGGATAATGTACTGGGAACTCCTCAGAAGAATCTGATTTGTGGTGAGGGGAGAGAGATAAAAGCTCATTTAGGAACGACATGAACATGCTGCGTAGGTAGCTGTTTATCAGTAAATATCTCCACTGAGATTAAGAAAAGCAGTAGCTTAATAAATTAAGTACTTCCTGGTATGGTTACTGTACTGGTAACTCCCCAAAAGAATCTGGATTGTGGTGAGGGAACAGAGAAAAAACCTCATTTAGGACCTGCACTTACGAAGGGGGTAGGCAGCTGTATATCAGCGAGTAAACCTTCTGAGAATAAAACCAGCTGGAGCTTGTTAAGGTAATTACATAGGTGAAAGGATAAAGTACTGGGAACTCCTCAGAAGAATCTGATTTGTGGTGAGGGGAGAGAGATAAAAGCTCATTTAGGAACGACATGAACATGCTGCGTAGGTAGCTGTTTATCAGTAAATATCTCAACTGAGATTAAGAAAAGCAGTAGCTTAATAAATTCAGTACTTCCTGGTATGGTTACTGTACTGGTAACTCCCCAAAAGAATCTGGATTGTGGTGAGGGAACAGAGAAGGAAGCTCATTTAGGACCTGAACTTACGAAGGGGGTAGGCAGCTGTATATCAGGGAGTGAACCTTCTGAGAATAAAAACAGCTGGAGCTTGTTAAGGTAATTACACAGGGGAAAGGATAATGTACTGGGAACTCCTCAGAAGAATCTGATTTGTGGTGAGGGGAGAGAGATAAAAGCTCATTTAGTAACGACATGAACATGCTGCGTAGGTAGCTGTTTATCAGTAAATATCTCCACTGAGATTAAGAAAAGCAGTAGCTTAATAAATTAAGTACTTCCTGGTATGGTTACTGTACTGATAACTCCCCAAAAGAATCTGGATAGTGGTGAGGGAACAGAGAAAAAAGCTCATTTAAGACCTGCACTTAGGAAGGGGGTAGACTGCAGTATATCAGGGAGTAAACCTTCTGAGAATAAAAACAGCTGGAGCTTGTTAAGGTAATTACACAGTGGAAAGGATAATGTACTGGGAACTCCTCAGAAGAATCTGATTTGTGGTGAGGGGAGAGAAAGAAAAGCTCATTTAGGAACGACATGAACATGCTGCGTAGGTAGCTGTTTATCAGTAAATATCTCCACTGAGATTAAGAAAAGCAGTAGCTTAATAAATTAAGTACTTCCTGGTATGGTTACTGTACTGGTAACTCCCCAAAAGAATCTGGATTGTGGTGAGGGAACAGAGAAAAATGCTCATTTAGGACCTGCACTTATGAAGGGGGTAGGCAGCTGTATATCAGGGAGTAAAACTTCTGAGAATAAAAACAGCTGGAGCTTGTTAAGGTAATTACACAGGGGAAAGGATAATGTACTGGGAACTCCTCAGAAGAATCTGATTTGTGGTGAGGGGAGAGAGATAAAAGCTCATTTAGGAACGACATGAACATGCTCCGTAGGTAGCTGTTTATCAGTAAATATCTCCACTGAGATTAAGAAAAGCAGTAGCTTAATAAATTAAGTACTTCCTGGTATGGTTACTGTACTGGTAACTCCCCAAAAGAATCTGGATTGTGGTGAGGGAACAGAGAAAAAAGCTCATTTAAGACCTGCACTTATGAAGGGGGTAGGCAGCAGTATATCAGGGAGTAAACCTTCTGAGAATAAAAACAGCTGGAGCTTGTTAAGGTAATTACACAGGGGAAAGGATAATATACTGGGAACTCCTCAGAAGAATCTGATTTGTGGTAAGCGGAGAGAGATAAAAGCTCATTTAGGAACGACATGAACATGCTGCGTAGGTAGCTGTTTATCAGTAAATATCTCCACTGAGATTAAGAAAAGCAGTAGCTTAATAAATTCAGTACTTCCTGATATGGTTACTGTACTGGTAACTCCCCAAAAGAATCTGGATTGTGGTGAGGGAACAGAGAAGAAAGCTCATTTAGGACCTGCACTTACGAAGGGGGTAGGCAGCTGTATATCAGGGAGTAAACCTTCTGAGAATAAAAACAGCTGGAGCTTGTTAAGGTAATTACACAGGGGAAAGGATAATGTAGTGGGAAATCCTCAGAAGAATCTGATTTTTGGTGAGGGGAGACAGATAAAAGCTCATTTAGGAACGACATGAACATGCTGCGTAGGTAGCTGTTTATCAGTAAATATCTCCACTGAGATTAAGAAAAGCAGTAGCTTAATAAATTAAGTACTTCCTGGTATGGTTACTGTTTTGGTAACTCCCCAAAAGTATCTGGATTGTGGTGAGGGAACAGAGAAAAAAGCTCATTTAGGACCTGCACTTATGAAAGGGGTAGGCAGCTGTATATCAGGGAGTGAACCTTCTGAGAATAAAAACAGCTGGAGCTTGTTAAGGTAATTACACAGGGGAAAGGATAATGTACAGGGAACTCCTCAGAAGAATCTGATTTGTGGTGAGGGGAGAGATAAAAGCTCATTTAGGAACGACATGAACATGCTGCGTAGGTAGCTGTTTATCAGTAAATAGCTCCACTGAGATTAAGAAAAGCAGTAGCTTAATAAATTAAGTACTTCCTGGTATGGTTACTGTACTGGTAACTCCCCAAAAGAATCTGGATTGTGGTGAGGGAACAGAGAAAAAAGCTCATTTAGGACCTGCACTTACGAAGGGGGTAGGCAGCTGTATATCAGGGAGTAAAACTTCTGAGAATAAAAACAGCTGGAGCTTGTTAAGGTAATTACACAGGGGAAAGGATAATGTACAGGGAACTCCTCAGAAGAATCTGATTTGTGGTGAGGGGAGAGATAAAAGCTCATTTAGGAACGACATGAACATGCTGCGTAGGTAGCTGTTTATCAGTATATATCTCCACTGAGAGTAAGAAAAGCAGTAGCTTAATAAATTAAGTACTTCCTGGTATGGTTACTGTACTGGTAACTCCCCAAAAGAATCTGGATTGTGGTGAGGGGACAGAGAAAAAAGCTCATTTAGGACCTGCACTTACGAAGGGGGTAGGCAGCTGTATATCAGGGAGTAAACCTTCTGAGAATAAAAACAGCTGGAGCTTGTTAAGGTAATTACACAGGGGAAAGGATAATGTACTGGGAACTCCTCAGAAGAATCTGATTTTTGGTGAGGGGAGAGAGATAAAAGCTCATTTAGGAACGACATGAACATGCTGCGTAGGTAGCTGTTTATAAGTAAATAGCTCCACTGAGATTAAGAAAAGCAGTAGCTTAATAAATTAAGTACTTCCTGGTATGGTTACTGTACTGGTAACTCCCCAAAGAATCTGGATTGTGGTGAGGGAACAGAGAAAAAAGCTCATTTAGGACCTGCACTTTCGAAGGGGGTAGGCAGCTGTATATCAGGGAGTAAACCTTCGGAGAATAAAAACAGCTGGAGCTTGTTAAGGTAATTACACAGGGGAAAGGATAATGAACTGGGAACTCCTCAGAAGAATCTGATTTGTGGTGAGGGGAGAGAGATAAAAGCTCATTTAGGAACGACATGAACATCCTGCGTAGGTAGCTGTTTATCAGTAAATATCTCCACTGAGTTTAAGAAAATCAGTAGCTGAATAAATTAAGTACTTCCTGGTATGGTTACTGTACTCGTAACTCCCCAAAAGAATCTGGATTGTGGTGAGGTAACAGAGAAAAAAGCTCATTTAGGACCTGCACTTACGAAAGGGGTAGGCAGCTGTATATCAGGGAGTAAACCTTCTGAGAATAAAAACAGCTGGAGCTTGTTAAGGTAATTACATAGGGGAACGGATAATGTACTGGGAACTCCTCAGAAGAATCTGATTTGTGGTGAGGGGAGAGAGATAAAACCTCATTTAGGAACGACATGAACATGCTGCGTACGTAGCTGTTTATCAGTAAATATCTCCACTGAGATTAAGAAAAGCAGTAGCTTAATAAATTAAGTACTTCCTGGTATGGTTACTGTACTGGTCACTCCACAAAAGAATCTGGATTGTGGTGAGGGAACAGAGAAAATAGCTCATTTAGGACCTGCACTTACGAAGGGGGTAGGCAGCTGTATATCAGGGAGTAAACCCTCTGAGAATAAAAACAGCTGGAGCTTGTTAAGGTAATTACACAGGGGAATGGATAATGTACTGGGAACTCCTCAGAAGAATCTGATTTGTGTTGAGGGGAGAGAGATAAAAGCTCATTTAGGAACGACATGAACATGCTGCGTAGGTAGCTGTTTATCAGTAAATATCTCCACTGAGATTAAGAAAAGCGGTAGCTTAATAAATTAAGTACTTCCTGGTATGGTTACTGTACTGGTAACTCCCCAAAAGAATCTCATTGTGGTGAGGGAACAGAGAAAAAAGCTCATTTAGGACCTGCACTTACGAAGGGAGTAGGCAGCTGTATATCAGGGAGTAAACCTTCTGAGAATAAAAACAGCTGGGGCTTGTTAAGGAAATTACACAGGGGAAAGGATAATGTACTGGGAACTCCTCAGAAGAATCTGATTTGTGGTGAGGGGAGAGAGATAAAAGCTCATTAAGAACGACATGAACATGCTGCGTAGGTAGCTGTTTATCAGTAAATATCTCCACTGAGATTAAGAAAAGCAGTAGCTTAATAAATTAAGTACTTCCTGGTATGGTTACTGTACTGGTAACTCCCCAAAAGAATCTGGATTGTAGTGAGGGAAGAGAGAAAAAAGCTCATTTAGGACCTGCACTTACGAAGGGGGTAGGCAGCTGTATATCAGGGAGTAAACCTTCTGAGAATAAAAACAGCTGGAGCTTGTTAAGGTAATTACACAGGGGAAAGTATAATGTACTGGGAACTCCTCAGAAGAATCTGATTCGTTTTGAGGGGAGAGAGATAAAAGCTCATTTAGGAACGACATGAACATGCTGCGTAGGTAGCTGTTTATCAGTAAATATCTCCACTGAGATTAAGAAAAGCAGTAGCTTAATAAATTAAGTACTTCCTGGTATGGTTACTGTACCGGTAACTCCCCAAAAGAATCTGGACTGTGGGAGGGAACAGAGAAAAAAGCTCATTTACGACCTGCACTTACGAAGGGGGTAGGCAGCTGTATATCAGGGAGTAAACCTTCTGAGAATAAAAAAGCTGGAGCTTGTTAAGGTAATTACACAGGGGAAAGGATAATGTACTGGGAACTCCTCAGAAGAATCTGATTTGTGGTGAGGGGAGAGAGATACAATCTCATTTAGGAACGACATGAACATGCTGCGTAGGTAGCTGTTTATCAGTAAATATCTCCACTGAGATTAAGAAAAGCAGTAGCTTAATAAATTAAGTACTTCCGGGAATGGTTACTGTATTGGTAACTCCCCAAAAGAATCTGGATTGTGGTGAGGGAACAGAGAAAAAATCTCATTTAGGACCTGCACTTTCGAAGGGGGTAGGCAGCTGTATATCAGGGAGTAAACATTCTGAGAATAAAAACAGCTGGAGCTTGTTAAGGTAATTACACGGGGGAAAGGATAATGTACTGGGAAATCCTCAGAAGAATCTGATTTGTGGTGAGGGGAGAGAGATAAAAGCTCATTTAGGAACGACATGAACATGCTGCTTGGGTAGCTGTTTATCAGTAAATATCTCCACTGAGATTAAGAAAAGCAGTAGCTTAATAAATTAAGTACTTCCTTGTATGGTTACTGTACTGGTAACTCCCCAAAAGAATCTAGAATTTGGTGAGGGAACAGAGAAAAAAGCTCATTTAGGACCTGCACTTACGAAGGGGGTAGGCAGCTGTATATCAGGGAGTAAACCTTCTGAGAATAAAAACAGCTGGAGCTTGTTAAGGTACTTACACAGGGGAAAAGATGAAGTACTGGGAACTCCTCAGAAGAATCTGATTTTTGGTGAGGGGAGAGAGATAAAAGCTCATTTAGGAACGACATAAACATGCTGCGTAGGTAGCTGTTTATCAGTAAATATCTCCACTGAGATTAAGAAAATCAGTAGCTTAATAAATTAAGTACTTCCTGGTATGGTTACTGTACTGGTAACTCCCCAAAAGAATCTGGATTGTGGTGAGGGAAGAGAGAAAAAAGCTCATTTAGTACCTACACTTACGAAGGGGGTAGGCAGCTGTATATCAGGGAGTAAACCTTCTGAGAATAAAAACAGCTGGAGCTTGTTAAGGTAATTACACAGGGGAACGGATAATGTACTGGGAACTCCTCAGAAGAATCTGATTTGTGGTGAGGGGAGAGAGATAAAAGCTCATTTAGGTACGACATGAACATGCTGCGTACGTAGCTGTTTATCAGTAAATATCTCCACTGAGATTAAGAAAAGCAGTAGCTTAATAAATTAAGTACTTCCTGGTATGGTTACTGTACTGGTAACTCCCCAAAGAATCTGGATTGTGGTGAGGGAACAGAGAAAAAAGCTCATTTAGGACCTGCACTTTCGAAGGGGGTAGGCAGCTGTATATCAGGGAGTAAACCTTCGGAGAATAAAAACAGCTGGAGCGTGTTAAGGTAATTACACAGGGGAAAGGATAATGTACTGGGAACTCCTCAGAAGAATCTGCTTTGTGGTGAGGGGAGAGAGATAAAAGCTCATTTAGGAACGACATGAACATGCTGCGTAGATAGCTGTTTATCAGTAAATATCTCCACTGAGATTAAGAAAAGCAGTAGCTTAATAAATTAAGTACTTCCTGGTATGGTTACTGTACTGGTAACTCCCCAAAAGAATCTGGATTGTGGTGAAGGAACAGAGAAAAAAGCTCATTTAGGACCTGCACTTTCGAAGGGGGTAGGCAGCTGTATATCAGGGAGTAAACCTTCTGAGAATAAAAACAGCTGGAGATTGTTAAGGTAATTACACAGGGGAAAGGATAATGTACTGGGAACTCCTCAGAAGAATCTGATTTGTGGTGAGGGGAGAGAGATAAAAGCTCATTTAGGAACGACATGAACATGCTGCGTAGGTAGCTGTTTATCAGTAAATAGCTCCACTGAGATTAAGAAAAGCAGTAGCTTAATAAATTAAGTACTTCCTGGTATGGTTACTGTACTGGTAACTCCCCAAAGAATCTGGTATTTGATGAGGGAACAGAGCAAAAAGCTCATTTAGGACCTGCACTTACGAAGGGGGTAGGCACCTGTATATCTGGGAGTAAACCTTCTGAGTATAAAAACAGCTGGAGCTTGTTAAGGTAATTCCAGAGTGGAAAGGATAATGTACTGGGAACTCCTCAGAAGAATCTGATTCGTGGTGAGGGGAGAGAGATAAAAGCTCATTTAGGAACGACATGAACATGTTGCGTAGGTAGCTGTTTATCAGTAAATATCTCCACTGAGATTAAGAAAAGCAGTAGCTTAATAAATTAAGTACTTCCTGGTATGGTTACTGTACTGGTAACTCCCCAAAAGAATCTGGATTGTGGTGAGGGAACAGAGAAAAAAGCTCATTTAGGACCTGCACTTACGAAGGGGGTAGGCAGCTGTATATCAGGGAGTAAACCTTCTGAGAATAAAAACAGCTGGAGCTTGTTAAGGTAATTACACAGGGGAAAGGATAATGTACTGGGAACTCCTCAGAAGAATCTGCATTGTGGTGAGGGGAGAGAGATAAAAGCTCATTTAGGAACGACATGAACATGCTGCGTAGGTAGCTCTTTATCAGTAAATATCTCCACTGAGATTAAGAAAAGCAGTAGCTTAATAAATTAAGTACTTCCTGGTATGGTTACTGTACTGGTAACTCCCCAAAAGATTGGATTGTGGTGAGGGAACAGAGAAAAAAGCTCATTTAGGACCTGCACTTTCTAAGGGGGTAGGCAGCTGTATATCAGGGAGTAAACCTTCTGAGAATAAAAACAGCTGGAGCTTGTTAAGGTAATTACACAGGGGAAAGGATAATGTACTGGGAACTCCTCAGAAGAATCTGATTTGTGGTGAGGGGAGAGAGATAAAAGCTCATTTAGGAACGACATGAACATGCTGCGTAGGTAGCTGTTTATCAGTAAATAGCTCCACTGAGATTAAGAAAAGCAGTAGCTTAATAAATTAAGTACTTCCTGGTATGGTTACTGTACTGGTAACTCCCCAAAGAATCTGGTATTTGATGAGGGAACAGAGCAAAAAGCTGATTTAGGACCTGCACTTACGAAGGGGGTAGGCAGCTGTATATCAGGGAGTAAACCTTCTGAGAATAAAAACAGCTGGAGCTTGTTAAGGTAATTACAGAGTGGAAAGGATAATGTACTGGGAACTCCTCAGAAGAATCTGATTTGTGGTGAGGGGAGAGAGATAAAAGCTCATTTAGGAACGACAGGAACATGCTGCGTAGGTAGCTGTTTATCAGTAAATATCTCCACTGATGTTAAGAAAAGCAGTAGCTTAATAAATTAAGTACTTCCTGGTATGGTTACTGTACTGGTAACTCCCCAAAAGAATCTGGATTGTGGTGAGGGAACAGAGAAAAAAGCTCATTTAGGACCTGCACTTACGAAGGGGGTAGGCAGCTGTATATCAGGGAGTAAACCTTCTGAGAATAAAAATAGCTGGAGCTTGTTAAGGTAATTACACAGGTGAAAGGATAAAGTACTGGGAACTCCTCAGAAGAATCTGATTTGTGGTGAGGGAAGAGAGATAAAAGCTCATTTAAGAACGACATGAACATGCTGCGTAGGTAGCTGTTTATCAGTAAATATCTCAACTGAGATTAAGAAAAGCAGTAGCTTAATAAATTAAGTACTTCCTGGAATGGTTACTGTATTGGTAACTCCCCAAAAGAATCTGGATTGTGGTGAGGGAACAGAGAAAAAAGCTCATTTAGGACCTGCACTTACGAAGGGGGTAGGCAGCTGTATATCAGGGAGTAAACATTCTGAGAATAAAAACAGCTGGAGCTTGTTAAGGTAATTACACGGGGGAAAGGATAATGTACTGGGAAATCCTCAGAAGAATCTGATTTGTGGTGAGGGGAGAGAGATAAAAGCTCATTTAGGAACGACATGAACATGCTGCTTGGGTAGCTGTTTATCAGTAAATATCTCCACTGAGATTAAGAAAAGCAGTAGCTTAATAAATTAAGTACTTCCTTGTATGGTTACTGTACTGGTAACTCCCCAAAAGAATCTAGAATTTGGTGAGGGAACAGAGAAAAAAGCTCATTTAGGACCTGCACTTACGAAGGGGGTAGGCAGCTGTATATCAGGGAGTAAACCTTCTGAGAATAAAAACAGCTGGAGCTTGTTAAGGTAATTACACAGGGGAAAAGATGAAGTACTGGGAACTCCTCAGAAGAATCTGATTTTTGGTGAGGGGAGAGAGATAAAAGCTCATTTAGGAACGACATAAACATGCTGCGTAGGTAGCTGTTTATCAGTAAATATCTCCACTGAGATTAAGAAAATCAGTAGCTTAATAAATTAAGTACTTCCTGGTATGGTTACTGTACTGGTAACTCCCCAAAAGAATCTGGATTGTGGTGAGGGAAGAGAGAAAAAAGCTCATTTAGGACCTACACTTACGAAGGGGGTAGGCAGCTGTATATCAGGGAGTAAACCTTCTGAGAATAAAAACAGCTGGAGCTTGTTAAGGTAATTACACAGGGGAACGGATAATGTACTGGGAACTCCTCAGAAGAATCTGATTTGTGGTGAGGGGAGAGAGATAAAAGCTCATTTAGGTACGACATGAACATGCTGCGTACGTAGCTGTTTATCAGTAAATATCTCCACTGAGATTAAGAAAAGCAGTAGCTTAATAAATTAAGTACTTCCTGGTATGGTTACTGTACTGGTAACTCCCCAAAGAATCTGGATTGTGGTGAGGGAACAGAGAAAAAAGCTCATTTAGGACCTGCACTTTCGAAGGGGGTAGGCAGCTGTATATCAGGGAGTAAACCTTCGGAGAATAAAAACAGCTGGAGCGTGTTAAGGTAATTACACAGGGGAAAGGATAATGTACTGGGAACTCCTCAGAAGAATCTGCTTTGTGGTGAGGGGAGAGAGATAAAAGCTCATTTAGGAACGACATGAACATGCTGCGTAGATAGCTGTTTATCAGTAAATATCTCCACTGAGATTAAGAAAAGCAGTAGCTTAATAAATTAAGTACTTCCTGGTATGGTTACTGTACTGGTAACTCCCCAAAAGAATCTGGATTGTGGTGAAGGAACAGAGAAAAAAGCTCATTTAGGACCTGCACTTTCGAAGGGGGTAGGCAGCTGTATATCAGGGAGTAAACCTTCTGAGAATAAAAACAGCTGGAGATTGTTAAGGTAATTACACAGGGGAAAGGATAATGTACTGGGAACTCCTCAGAAGAATCTGATTTGTGGTGAGGGGAGAGAGATAAAAGCTCATTTAGGAACGACATGAACATGCTGCGTAGGTAGCTGTTTATCAGTAAATAGCTCCACTGAGATTAAGAAAAGCAGTAGCTTAATAAATTAAGTACTTCCTGGTATGGTTACTGTACTGGTAACTCCCCAAAGAATCTGGTATTTGATGAGGGAACAGAGCAAAAAGCTCATTTAGGACCTGCACTTACGAAGGGGGTAGGCACCTGTATATCTGGGAGTAAACCTTCTGAGTATAAAAACAGCTGGAGCTTGTTAAGGTAATTCCAGAGTGGAAAGGATAATGTACTGGGAACTCCTCAGAAGAATCTGATTCGTGGTGAGGGGAGAGAGATAAAAGCTCATTTAGGAACGACATGAACATGTTGCGTAGGTAGCTGTTTATCAGTAAATATCTCCACTGAGATTAAGAAAAGCAGTAGCTTAATAAATTAAGTACTTCCTGGTATGGTTACTGTACTGGTAACTCCCCAAAAGAATCTGGATTGTGGTGAGGGAACAGAGAAAAAAGCTCATTTAGGACCTGCACTTACGAAGGGGGTAGGCAGCTGTATATCAGGGAGTAAACCTTCTGAGAATAAAAACAGCTGGAGCTTGTTAAGGTAATTACACAGGGGAAAGGATAATGTACTGGAAACTCCTCAGAAGAATCTGCATTGTGGTGAAGGGAGAGAGATAAAAGCTCATTTAGGAACGACATGAACATGCTGCGTAGGTAGCTCTTTATCAGTAAATATCTCCACTGAGATTAAGAAAAGCAGTAGCTTAATAAATTAAGTACTTCCTGGTATGGTTACTGTACTGGTAACTCCCCAAAAGATTGGATTGTGGTGAGGGAACAGAGAAAAAAGCTCATTTAGGACCTGCACTTTCTAAGGGGGTAGGCAGCTGTATATCAGGGAGTAAACCTTCTGAGAATAAAAACAGCTGGAGCTTGTTAAGGTAATTACACAGGGGAAAGGATAATGTACTGGGAACTCCTCAGAAGAATCTGATTTGTGGTGAGGGGAGAGAGATAAAAGCTCATTTAGGAACGACATGAACATGCTGCGTAGGTAGCTGTTTATCAGTAAATAGCTCCACTGAGATTAAGAAAAGCAGTAGCTTAATAAATTAAGTACTTCCTGGTATGGTTACTGTACTGGTAACTCCCCAAAGAATCTGGTATTTGATGAGGGAACAGAGCAAAAAGCTGATTTAGG
This sequence comes from Perognathus longimembris pacificus, assembly GCF_023159225.1. Lineage (NCBI taxonomy): Eukaryota > Metazoa > Chordata > Mammalia > Rodentia > Heteromyidae > Perognathus > Perognathus longimembris. The sequence continues at coordinate 15,803 of NW_025957245.1, read as the reverse complement.
ACCTGCACTTACGAAGGGGGTAGGCAGCTGTATATCAGGGAGTAAACCTTCTGAGAATAAAAACAGCTGGAGCTTGTTAAGGTAATTACAGAGTGGAAAGGATAATGTACTGGGAACTCCTCAGAAGAATCTGATTTGTGGTGAGGGGAGAGAGATAAAAGCTCATTTAGGAACGACATGAACATGCTGCGTAGGTAGCTGTTTATCAGTAAATATCTCCACTGAGATTAAGAAAAGCAGTAGCTTAATAAATTAAGTACTTCCTGGTATGGTTACTGTACTGGTAACTCCCCATAATAATCTGGATTGTGGTGAGGGAACAGAGAAAAAAGCTCATTTAGGACCTGCACTTACGAAGGGGGTAGGCAGCTGTATATCAGGGAGTAAACCTTCTGAGAATAAAAATAGCTGGAGCTTGTTAAGGTAATTACACAGGTGAAAGGATAAAGTACTGGGAACTCCTCAGAAGAATCTGATTTGTGGTGAGGGAAGAGAGATAAAAGCTCATTTAAGAACGACATGAACATGCTGCGTAGGTAGCTGTTTATCAGTAAATATCTCAACTGAGATTAAGAAAAGCAGTAGCTTAATAAATTCAGTACTTCCTGGTATGTTTACTGTACTGGTAACTCCCCAAAAGAATCTGGATTGTGGTGAGGGAACAGAGAAGAAAGCTCATTTAGGACCTGCACTTACGAAGGGGGTAGGCAGCTGTATATCAGGGAGTAAACCTTCTGAGAATAAAAACAGCTGGAGTTTGTTAAGGTAATTACACAGGGGAAAGGATAATGTAGTGGGAACTCCTCAGAAGAATCTGATTTTTGGTGAGGGGAGAGAGATAAAAGCTCATTTAGGAACGACATGAACATGCTGCGTAGGTAGCTGTTTATCAGTAAATATCTCCACTGAGATTAAGAAAAGCAGTAGCTTAATAAATTAAGTACTTCCTGGTATCGTTACTGTTTTGGTAACTCCCCAAAAGTATCTGGATTGTGGTGAGGGAAAAGAGAAAAAAGCTCATTTAGGACCTGCACTTACGAAGGGGGTAGGCAGCTGTATATCAGGGAGTGAACCTTCTGAGAATAAAAACAGCTGGAGCTTGTTAAGGGAATTACACAGGGGAAAGGATAATATACTGGGAACTCCTCAGAAGAATCTGATTTGTGGTGAGGGGAGAGAGATAAAAGCTCATTTAGGAACGACATGAACATGCTGCGTAGGTAGCTGTTTATCAGTAAATATCTCAACTGAGATTAAGAAAAGCAGTAGCTTAATAAATTAAGTACTTCCTGGTATGGTTACTGTACTGATAACTCCCCAAAAGAATCTGGATTGTGGTGAGGGAACAGAGAAAAAAGCTCATTTTAGACCTGCACTTAGGAAGGGGGTAGACTGCAGTATATCAGGGAGTAAACCTTCTGAGAATAAAAACAGCTGGAGCTTGTTAAGGTAATTACACAGTGGAAAGGATAATGTACTGGGAACTCCTCAGAAGAATCTGATTTGTGGTGAGGGGAGAGAGATAAAAGCTCATTTAGGAACGACATGAACATGCTGCGTAGGTAGCTGTTTATCAGTAAATATCTCCACTGAGATTAAGAAAAGCAGTAGCTTAATAAATTAAGTACTTCCTGGTATGGTTACTGTACTGGTAACTCCCCAAAAGAATCTGGATTGTGGTGAGGGAACAGAGAAAAATGCTCATTTAGGACCTGCACTTATGAAGGGGGTAGGCAGCTGTATATCAGGGAGTAAAACTTCTGAGAATAAAAACAGCTGGAGCTTGTTAAGGTAATTACACAGGGGAAAGGATAATGTACTGGGAACTCCTCAGAAGAATCTGATTTGTGGTGAGGGGAGAGAGATAAAAGCTCATTTAGGAACGACATTAACATGCTCCGTAGGTAGCTGTTTATCAGTAAATATCTCCACTGAGATTAAGAAAAGCAGTAGCTTAATAAATTAAGTACTTCCTGGTATGGTTACTGTACTGGTAACTCCCCAAACGAATCTGGATTGTGGTGAGGGAACAGAGAAAAAAGCTCATTTAAGACCTGCACTTATGAAGGGGGTAGGCAGCAGTATATCAGGGAGTAAACCTTCTGAGAATAAAAACAGCTGGAGCTTGTTAAGGCAATTACACAGGGGAAAGGATAATATACTGGGAACTCCTCAGAAGAATCTGATTTGTGGTAAGGGGAGAGAGATAAAAGCTCATTTAGGAACGACATGAACATGCTGCGTAGGTAGCTGTTTATCAGTAAATATCTCCACTGAGATTAAGAAAAGCAGTAGCTTAATAAATTCAGTACTTCCTGATATGGTTACTGTACTGGTAACTCCCCAAAAGAATCTGGATTGTGGTGAGGGAACAGAGAAGAAAGCTCATTTAGGACCTGCACTTACGAAGGGGGTAGGCAGCTGTATATCAGGGAGTAAACCTTCTGAGAATAAAAACAGCTGGAGCTTGTTAAGGTAATTACACAGGGGAAAGGATAATGTAGTGGGAAATCCTCAGAAGAATCTGATTTTTGGTGAGGGGAGACAGATAAAAGCTCATTTAGGAACGACATGAACATGCTGCGTAGGTAGCTGTTTATCAGTAAATATCTCCACTGAGATTAAGAAAAGCAGTAGCTTAATAAATTAAGTACTTCCTGGTATGGTTACTGTTTTGGTAACTCCCCAAAAGTATCTGGATTGTGGTGAGGGAACAGAGAAAAAAGCTCATTTAGGACCTGCACTTATGAAAGGGGTAGGCAGCTGTATATCAGGGAGTGAACCTTCTGAGAATAAAAACAGCTGGAGCTTGTTAAGGTAATTACACAGGGGAAAGGATAATGTACTGGGAACTCCTCAGAAGAATCTGATTTGTGGTGACGGGAGAGAGATAAAAGCTCATTTAGTAACGACATGAACATGCTGCGTAGGTAGCTGTTTATCAGTAAATAGCTCCACTGAGATTAAGAAAAGCAGTAGCTTAATAAATTAAGTACTTCCTGGTATGGTTACTGTACTGGTAACTCCCCAAAAGAATCTGGATTGTGGTGAGGGAACAGAGAAAAAAGCTCATTTAGGACCTGCACTTACGAAGGGGGTAGGCAGCTGTATATCAGGGAGTAAAACTTCTGAGAATAAAAACAGCTGGAGCTTGTTAAGGTAATTACACAGGGGAAAGGATAATGTACAGGGAACTCCTCAGAAGAATCTGATTTGTGGTGAGGGGAGAGAGATAAAAGCTCATTTAGGAACGACATGAACATGCTGCGTAGGTAGCTGTTTATCAGTATATATCTCCACTGAGAGTAAGAAAAGCAGTAGCTTAATAAATTAAGTACTTCCTGGTATGGTTACTGTACTGGTAACTCCCCAAAAGAATCTGGATTGTGGTGAGGGGAAAGAGAAAAAAGCTCATTTAGGACCTGCACTTACGAAGGGGGTAGGCAGCTGTATATCAGGGAGTAAACCTTCTGAGAATAAAAACAGCTGGAGCTTGTTAAGGTAATTACACAGGGGAAAGGATAATGTACTGGGAACTCCTCAGAAGAATCTGATTTTTGGTGAGGGGAGAGAGATAAAAGCTCATTTAGGAACGACATGAACATGCTGCGTAGGTAGCTGTTTATAAGTAAATAGCTCCACTGAGATTAAGAAAAGCAGTAGCTTAATAAATTAAGTACTTCCTGGTATGGTTACTGTACTGGTAACTCCCCAAAGAATCTGGATTGTGGTGAGGGAACAGAGAAAAAAGCTCATTTAGGACCTGCACTTTCGAAGGGGGTAGGCAGCTGTATATCAGGGAGTAAACCTTTTGAGAATAAAAACAGCTGGAGCTTGTTAAGGTAATTACACAGGGGAAAGGATAATGTACTGGGAACTCCTCAGAAGAATCTGATTTGTGGTGAGGGGAGAGAGATAAAAGCTCATTTAGGAACGACATGAACATCCTGCGTAGGTAGCTGTTTATCAGTAAATATCTCCACTGAGTTTAAGAAAATCAGTAGCTTAATAAATTAAGTACTTCCTGGTATGGTTACTGTACTCGTAACTCCCCAAAAGAATCTGGATTGTGGTGAGGTAACAGAGAAAAAAGCTCATTTAGGACCTGCACTTACGAAAGGGGTAGGCAGCTGTATATCAGGGAGTAAACCTTCTGAGAATAAAAACAGCTGGAGCTTGTTAAGGTAATTACATAGGGGAACGGATAATGTACTGGGAACTCCTCAGAAGAATCTGATTTGTGGTGAGGGGAGAGAGATAAAATCTCATTTAGGAACGACATGAACATGCTGCGTACGTAGCTGTTTATCAGTAAATATCTCCACTGAGATTAAGAAAAGCAGTAGCTTAATAAATTAAGTACTTCTTGGTATGGTTACTGTACTGGTCACTCCACAAAAGAATCTGGATTGTGGTGAGGGAACAGAGAAAATAGCTCATTTAGGACCTGCACTTACGAAGGGGGTAGGCAGCTGTATATCAGGGAGTAAACCCTCTGAGAATAAAAACAGCTGGAGCTTGTTAAGGTAATTACACAGGGGAATGGATAATGTACTGGGAACTCCTCAGAAGAATCTGATTTGTGGTGAGGGGAGAGAGATAAAAGCTCATTTAGGAACGACATGAACATGCTGCGTAGGTAGCTGTTTATCAGTAAATATCTCCACTGAGATTAAGAAAAGCGGTAGCTTAATAAATTAAGTACTTCCTGGTATGGTTACTGTACTGGTAACTCCCCAAAAGAATCTCATTGTGGTGAGGGAACAGAGAAAAAAGCTCATTTAGGACCTGCACTTACGAAGGGAGTAGGCAGCTGTATATCAGGGAGTAAACCTTCTGAGAATAAAAACAGCTGGGGCTTGTTAAGGTAATTACACAGGGGAAAGGATAATGTACTGGGAACTCCTCAGAAGAATCTGATTTGTGGTGAGGGGAGAGAGATAAAAGCTCATTAAGAACGACATGAACATGCTGCGTAGGTAGCTGTTTATCAGTAAATATCTCCACTGAGATTAAGAAAAGCAGTAGCTTAATAAATTAAGTACTTCCTGGTATGGTTACTGTACTGGTAACTCCCCAAAAGAATCTGGATTGTGGTGAGGGAAGAGAGAAAAAAGCTCATTTAGGACCTGCACTTACGAAGGGGGTAGGAGCTGTATATCAGGGAGTAAACCTTCTGAGAATAAAAACAGCTGGAGCTTGTTAAGGTAATTACACAGGGGAAAGTATAATGTACTGGGAACTCCTCAGAAGAATCTGATTCGTTTTGAGGGGAGAGAGATAAAAGCTCATTTAGGAACGACATGAACATGCTGCGTAGGTAGCTGTTTATCAGTAAATATCTCCACTGAGATTAAGAAAAGCAGTAGCTTAATAAATTAAGTACTTCCTGGTATGGTTACTGTACTGGTAACTCCCCAAAAGAATCTAGAATTTGGTGAGGGAACAGAGAAAAAAGCTCATTTAGGACCTGCACTTACGAAGGGGGTAGGCAGCTGTATATCAGGGAGTAAACCTTCTGAGAATAAAAACAGCTGGAGCTTGTTAAGGTAATTACACAGGGGAAAAGATGAAGTACTGGGAACTCCTCAGAAGAATCTGATTTGTGGTGAGGGGAGAGAGATAAAAGCTCATTTAGGAACGACATAAACATGCTGCGTAGGTAGCTGTTTATCAGTAAATATCTCCACTGAGATTAAGAAAATCAGTAGCTTAATAAATTAAGTACTTCCTGGTATGGTTACTGTACTGGTAACTCCCCAAAAGAATCTGGATTGTGGTGAGGGAAGAGAGAAAAAAGCTCATTTAGGACCTACACTTACGAAGGGGGTAGGCAGCTGTATATCAGGGAGTAAACCTTCTGAGAATAAAAACAGCTGGAGCTTGTTAAGGTAATTACACAGGGGAACGGATAATGTACTGGGAACTCCTCAGAAGAATCTGATTTGTGGTGAGGGGAGAGAGATAAAAGCTCATTTAGGTACGACATGAACATGCTGCGTACGTAGCTGTTTATCAGTAAATATCTCCACTGAGATTAAGAAAAGCAGTAGCTTAATAAATTAAGTACTTCCTGGTATGGTTACTGTACTGGTAACTCCCCAAAGAATCTGGATTGTGGTGAGGGAACAGAGAAAAAAGCTCATTTAGGACCTGCACTTTCGAAGGGGGTAGGCAGCTGTATATCAGGGAGTAAACCTTCGGAGAATAAAAACAGCTGGAGCTTGTTAAGGTAATTACACAGGGGAAAGGATAATGTACTGGGCACTCCTCAGAAGAATCTGATTTGTGGTGAGGGGAGAGAGATAAAAGCTCATTTAGGAACGACATGAACATGCTGCGGAGGTAGCTGTTTATCAGTAAATATCTCCACTGAGTTTAAGAAAAGCAGTAGCTTAATAAATTAAGTACTTCCTGGTATAGTTACTGTACTGGTCACTGTACAAAAGAATCTGGATTGTGGTGAGGGAACAGAGAAAAAGCTCATTTAGGACCTGCACTTACGTAGGGGGTAGGCAGCTGTATATCAGGGAGTAAAACTTCTGACAATAAAAACAGCTGGAGCTTGTTAAGGTAATTACACAGGGGAAAGGATAATGTACTGGGTACTCCTCAGAAGAATCTGATTCTTGGTGAGGGGAGAGAGATAAAAGCTCATTTAGGAACGACATGAACATGCTGCGTACATAGCTGTTTATCAGTAAATATCTCCACTGAGATTAAGCAAAGCAGTAGCTTAATAAATTAAGTACTTCCTGGTATGGTTACTGTACTGGTCACTCCACAAAAGAATCCGGATTGTGGTGAGGGAACAGAGAAAAAAGCTCATTTAGGACCTACACTTTAGAAGGGGGTAGGCAGCTGTATATCAGGGAGTAAACCTTCTGAGAATAAAAACAGCTGGAGCTTGTTAAGGTAATTACACAGGGGAAATGATAATGTACTGGGAACAATTCAGAAGAATCTGATTTGTGGTGAGGGGAGAGAGATAAAAGCTCATTTAGGAACGACATGAACATGCTGCGTAGGTAGCTGTTTATCAGTAAATATCTCCACTGAGATTAAGAAAAGCAGTATCTTAATAAATTAATTACTTCCTGGATTCGTTACTGTATTGGTAACTCCCCAAAAGAATCTGGATTGTGGTGAGGGAACAGAGAAAAAAGCTCATTTAGGACCTGCACTTTCGAAGGGGGTAGGCAGCTGTATATCAGGGAGTAAACCTTCTGAGAATAAAAACAGCTGGAGCTTGTTAAGGTAATTACACAGGGGAAAGGATAATGTACTGGGAACTCCTCAGAAGAATCTGATTTGTAGTGAGGGGAGAGAGATAAAAGCTCATTTAGAAACGACATGAACGTGCTGCGTAGGTAGCTGTTTATCAGTACATATCTCCACTGAGATTAAGAAAAGCAGTAGCTTAATACATTAAGTACTTCCTGGTATGGTTACTGTAGTGGTAACTCCCCAAAAGAATCTGGATTGTGGTGAGGGAACAGAGAAAAAAGCTCATATAGGACCTGCACTTACGAAGGGGGTAGGCAGCTGTATATCAGGGAGTAAACCTTGTGAGAATAAAAACAGCTGGAGCTTGTTAAGGTAATTACACAGGGGAAAGGATAATGTACTGGGAACTCCTCAGAAGAATCTGATTTGTGGTGAGGGGAGAGAGATAAAATCTCATTTAGGAACGACATGAACATGCTGCGTAGGTAGCTGTTTATCAGTAAATATCTCCACTGAGATTAAGAAAAGCAGTAGCTTAATAAATTAAGTACTTCCTGGAATGGTTACTGTATTGGTAACTCCCCAAAAGAATCTGGATTGTGGTGAGGGAACAGAGAAAAAATCTCATTTAGGACCTGCACTTTCGAAGGGGGTAGGCAGCTGTATATCAGGGAGTAAACATTCTGAGAATAAAAACAGCTGGAGCTTGTTAAGGTAATTACACGGGGGAAAGGATAATGTACTGGGAAATCCTCAGAAGAATCTGATTTGTGGTGAGGGGAGAGAGATAAAAGCTCATTTAGGAACGACATGAACATGCTGCTTGGGTAGCTGTTTATCAGTAAATATCTCCACTGAGATTAAGAAAAGCAGTAGCTTAATAAATTAAGTACTTCCTGGTATGGTTACTGTACTGGTAACTCCCCAAAAGAATCTAGAATTTGGTGAGGGAACAGAGAAAAAAGCTCATTTAGGACCTGCACTTACGAAGGGGGTAGGCAGCTGTATATCAGGGAGTAAACCTTCTGAGAATAAAAACAGCTGGAGCTTGTTAAGGTAATTACACAGGGGAAAAGATGAAGTACTGGGAACTCCTCAGAAGAATCTGATTTGTGGTGAGGGGAGAGAGATAAACGCTCATTTAAGAACGACATAAACATGCTGCGTAGGTAGCTGTTTATCAGTAAATATCTCCACTGAGATTAAGAAAAGCAGTAGCTTAATAAATTAAGTACTTCCTGGTATGGTTACTGTACTGGTAACTCCCCAAAAGAATCTGGATTGTGGTGAGGGAAGAGAGAAAAAAGCTCATTTAGGACCTACACTTACGAAGGGGGTAGGCAGCTGTATATCAGGGAGTAAACCTTCTGAGAATAAAAACAGCTGGAGCTTGTTAAGGTAATTACACAGGGGAACGGATAATGTACTTGGAACTCCTCAGAAGAATCTGATTTGTGGTTAGGGGAGATAGATAAAAGCTCATTTAGGAACGACATGAACATGCTGCGTAGGTAGCTGTTTATCAGTAAATATCTCCACTGAGTTTAAGAAAAGCAGTAGCTTAATAAATTAAGTACTTCCTGGTTTAGTTACTGTACTGGTCACTGTACAAAAGAATCTGGATTGTGGTGAGGGAACAGAGAAAAAGCTCATTTAGGACCTGCACTTACGTAGGGGGTAGGCAGCTGTATATCAGGGAGTAAAACTTCTGACAATAAAAACAGCTGGAGCTTGTTAAGGTAATTACACAGGGGAAAGGATAATGTACTGGGTACTCCTCAGAAGAATCTGATTCTTGGTGAGGGGAGAGAGATAAAAGCTCATTTAGGAACGACATGAACATGCTGCGTAGGTAGCTGTTTATCAGTAAATATCTCCACAGAGATTAAGAAAAGCAGTATCTTAATAAATTAATTACTTCCTGGAATGGTTACTGTATTGGTAACTCCCCAAAAGAATCTGGATTGTGGTGAGGGAACAGAGAAAAAATCTCATTTAGGACCTGCACTTTCGAAGGGGGTAGGCAGCTGTATATCAGGGAGTAAACCTTCTGAGAATAAAAACAGCTGGAGCTTGTTAAGGTAATTACACAGGGGAAAGGATAATGTACTGGGAACTCCTCAGAAGAATCTGATTTGTAGTGAGGGGAGAGCGATAAAAGCTCATTTAGAAACGACATGAACGTGCTGCGTAGGTAGCTGTTTATCAGTACATATCTCCACTGAGATTAAGAAAAGCAGTAGCTTAATACATTAAGTACTTCCTGGTATGGTTACTGTAGTGGTAACTCCCCAAAAGAATCTGGATTGTGGTGAGGGAACAGAGAAAAAAGCTCATATAGGACCTGCACTTACGAAGGGGGTAGGCAGCTGTATATCAGGGAGTAAACCTTCTGAGAATAAAAACAGCTGGAGCTTGTTAAGGTAATTACACAGGGGAAAGGATAATGTACTGGGAACTCCTCAGAAGAATCTGATTTGTGGTGAGGGGAGAGAGATAAAATCTCATTTAGGAACGACATGAACATGCTGCGTAGGTAGCTGTTTATCAGTAAATATCTCCACTGATATTAAGAAAAGCAGTAGCTTAATAAATTAAGTACTTCCTGGAATGGTTACTGTATTGGTAACTCCCCAAAAGAATCTGGATTGTGGTGAGGGAACAGAGAAAAAATCTCATTTAGGACCTGCACTTTCGAAGGGGGTAGGCAGCTGTATATCAGGGAGTAAACATTCTGAGAATAAAAACAGCTGGAGCTTGTTAAGGTAATTACACGGGGGAAAGGATAATGTACTGGGAAATCCTCAGAAGAATCTGATTTGTGGTGAGGGGAGAGAGATAAAAGCTCATTTAGGAACGACATGAACATGCTGCTTGGGTAGCTGTTTATCAGTAAATATCTCCACTGAGATTAAGAAAAGCAGTAGCTTAATAAATTAAGTACTTCCTGGTATGGTTACTGTACTGGTAACTCCCCAAAAGAATCTAGAATTTGGTGAGGGAACAGAGAAAAAAGCTCATTTAGGACCTGCACTTACGAAGGGGGTAGGCAGCTGTATATCAGGGAGTAAACCTTCTGAGAATAAAAACAGCTGGAGCTTGTTAAGGTAATTACACAGGGGAAAAGATGAAGTACTGGGAACTCCTCAGAAGAATCTGATTTGTGGTGAGGGGAGAGAGATAAAAGCTCATTTAAGAACGACATAAACATGCTGCGTAGGTAGCTGTTTATCAGTAAATATCTCCACTGAGATTAAGAAAATCAGTAGCTTAATAAATTAAGTACTTCCTGGTATGGTTACTGTACTGGTAACTCCCCAAAAGAATCTGGATTGTGGTGAGGGAAGAGAGAAAAAAGCTCATTTAGGACCTACACTTACGAAGGGGGTAGGCAGCTGTATATCAGGGAGTAAACCTTCTGAGAATAAAAACAGCTGGAGCTTGTTAAGGTAATTACACAGGGGAACGGATAATGTACTTGGAACTCCTCAGAAGAATCTGATTTGTGGTTAGGGGAGATAGATAAAAGCTCATTTAGGTACGACATGAACATGCTGCGTACGTAGCTGTTTATCAGTAAATATCTCCACTGAGATTAAGAAAAGCAGTAGCTTAATAAATTAAGTACTTCCTGGTATGGTTACTGTACTGGTAACTCCCCAAAAGAATCTGGATTTTTGTGAGGGAACAGAGAAAAAAGCTCATTTATGACCTGCACTTACGAAGGGGGTAGGCACCTGTATATCAGGGAGTAAACCTTCTGAGAATAAAAACAGCTGGAGCTTGTTAAGGTAATTACACAGGGGAAAGGATAATGTACTGGGAACTCCTCAGAATAATCTGATTTGTGGTGAGGGGAGAGAGATAAAAGCTCATTTAGGAACGACATGAACATGCTGCGTAGGTAGCTGTTTATCAGTAAATATCTCCACTGAGATTAAGAAAAGCAGTAGCTTAATAAATTAAGTACTTCCTGGTATGGTTACTGTACTGGTAACTCCCCAAAGAATCTGGATTTTGGTGAGGGAACAGAGAAAAAAGCTCATTTAGGACCTGCACTTACGAAGGGGGTAGGCAGCTGTATATCAGGGAGTAAACCTTCTGAGAATAAAAACAGCTGGAGCTTGTTAAGGTAATTACACAGGGGAAAAGATGAAGTACTGGGAACTCCTCAGAAGAATCTGATTTGTGGTGAGGGGAGAGAGATAAAAGCTCATTTAGGAACGACATAAACATGCTGCGTAGGTAGCTGTTTATCAGTAAATATCTCCACTGAGATTAAGAAAATCAGTAGCTTAATAAATTAAGTACTTCCTGGTATGGTTACTGTACTGGTAACTCCCCAAAAGAATCTGGATTGTGGTGAGGGAAGAGAGAAAAAAGCTCATTTAGGACCTACACTTACGAAGGGGGTAGGCAGCTGTATATCAGGGAGTAAAACTTCTGACAATAAAAACAGCTGGAGCTTGTTAAGGTAATTACACAGGGGAAAGGATAATGTACTGGGTACTCCTCAGAAGAATCTGATTCTTGGTGAGGGGAGAGAGATAAAAGCTCATTTAGGAACGACATGAACATGCTGCGTACATAGCTGTTTATCAGTAAATATCTCCACTGAGATTAAGCAAAGCAGTAGCTTAATAAATTAAGTACTTCCTGGTATGGTTACTGTACTGGTCACTCCACAAAAGAATCCGGATTGTGGTGAGGGAACAGAGAAAAAAGCTCATTTAGGACCTACACTTTAGAAGGGGGTAGGCAGCTGTATATCAGGGAGTAAACCTTCTGAGAATAAAAACAGCTGGAGCTTGTTAAGGTAATTACACAGGGGAAATGATAATCTACTGGGAACAATTCAGAAGAATCTGATTTGTGGTGAGGGGAGAGAGATAAAAGCTCATTTAGGAACGACATGAACATGCTGCGTAGGTAGCTGTTTATCAGTAAATATCTCCACTGAGATTAAGAAAAGCAGTATCTTAATAAATTAATTACTTCCTGGAATGGTTACTGTATTGGTAACTCCCCAAAAGAATCTGGATTGTGGTGAGGGAACAGAGAAAAAATCTCATTTAGGACCTGCACTTTCGAAGGGGGTAGGCAGCTGTATATCAGGGAGTAAACCTTCTGAGAATAAAAACAGCTGGAGCTTGTTAAGGTAATTACACAGGGGAAAGGATAATGTACTGGGAACTCCTCAGAAGAATCTGATTTGTGGTGAGGGGAGAGAGATAAAAGCTCATTTAGGAACGACATGAACATGCTGCATAGGTAGCTGTTTATCAGTAAATATCTCCACTGAGATTAAGAAAAGCAGTAGCTTAATAAATTAAGTACTTCCTGGTATGGTTACTGTACTGGTAACTCCCCAAAAGAATCTGGATTGTGGTGAGGGAACAGAGAAAAAAGCTCATTTAGGACCTGCACTTACGAAGGGGGTAGGCAGCTGTATATCAGGGAGTAAACCTTCTGAGAATAAGAACAGCTGGAGCTTGTTAAGGTAATTACACAGGGGAAAGGATAATGTACTGGGAACTCCTCAGAAGAATCTGATTTGTAGTGAGGGGAGAGAGATAAAAGCTCATTTAGAAACGACATGAACGTGCTGCGTAGGTAGCTGTTTATCAGTACATATCTCCACTGAGATTAAGAAAAGCAGTAGCTTAATACATTAAGTACTTCCTGGTATGGTTACTGTAGTGGTAACTCCCCAAAAGAATCTGGATTGTGGTGAGGGAACAGAGAAAAAAGCTCATATAGGACCTGCACTTACGAAGGGGGTAGGCAGCTGTATATCAGGGAGTAAACCTTCTGAGAATAAAAACAGCTGGAGCTTGTTAAGGTAATTACACAGGGGAAAGGATAATGTACTGGGAACTCCTCAGAAGAATCTGATTTGTGGTGAGGGGAGAGAGATAAAATCTCATTTAGGAACGACATGAACATGCTGCGTAGGTAGCTGTTTATCAGTAAATATCTCCACTGAGATTAAGAAAAGCAGTAGCTTAATAAATTAAGTACTTCCTGGAATGGTTACTGTATTGGTAACTCCCCAAAAGAATCTGGATTGTGGTGAGGGAACAGAGAAAAAATCTCATTTAGGACCTGCACTTTCGAAGGGGGTAGGCAGCTGTATATCAGGGAGTAAACATTCTGAGAATAAAAACAGCTGGAGCTTGTTAAGGTAATTACACGGGGGAAAGGATAATGTACTGGGAAATCCTCAGAAGAATCTGATTTGTGGTGAGGGGAGAGAGATAAAAGCTCATTTAGGAACGACATGAACATGCTGCTTGGGTAGCTGTTTATCAGTAAATATCTCCACTGAGATTAAGAAAAGCAGTAGCTTAATAAATTAAGTACTTCCTGGTATGGTTACTGTACTGGTAACTCCCCAAAAGAATCTAGAATTTGGTGAGGGAACAGAGAAAAAAGCTCATTTAGGACCTGCACTTACGAAGGGGGTAGGCAGCTGTATATCAGGGAGTAAACCTTCTGAGAATAAAAACAGCTGGAGCTTGTTAAGGTAATTACACAGGGGAAAAGATGAAGTACTGGGAACTCCTCAGAAGAATCTGATTTGTGGTGAGGGGAGAGAGATAAAAGCTCATTTAAGAACGACATAAACATGCTGCGTAGGTAGCTGTTTATCAGTAAATATCTCCACTGAGATTAAGAAAATCAGTTGCTTAATAAATTAAGTACTTCCTGGTATGGTTACTGTACTGGTAACTCCCCAAAAGAATCTGGATTGTGGTGAGGGAAGAGAGAACAAAGCTCATTTAGGACCTACACTTACGAAGGGGGTAGGCAGCTGTATATCAGGGAGTAAACCTTCTGAGAATAAAAACAGCTGGAGCTTGTTAAGGTAATTACACAGGGGAACGGATAATGTACTTGGAACTCCTCAGAAGAATCTGATTTGTGGTTAGGGGAGATAGATAAAAGCTCATTTAGGTACGACATGAACATGCTGCGTACGTAGCTGTTTATCAGTAAATATCTCCACTGAGATTAAGAAAAGCAGTAGCTTAATAAATTAAGTACTTCCTGGTATGGTTACTGTACTGGTAACTCCCCAAAAGAATCTGGATTTTTGTGAGGGAACAGAGAAAAAAGCTCATTTAGGACCTGCACTTACGAAGGGGGTAGGCACCTGTATATCAGGGAGTAAACCTTCTGAGAATAAAAACAGCTGGAGCTTGTTAAGGTAATTACACAGGGGAAAGGATAATGTACTGGGAACTCCTCAGAATAATCTGATTTGTGGTGAGGGGAGAGAGATAAAAGCTCATTTAGGAACGACATGAACATGCTGCGTAGGTAGCTGTTTATCAGTAAATATCTCCACTGAGATTAAGAAAAGCAGTAGCTTAATAAATTAAGTACTTCCTGGTATGGTTACTGTACTGGTAACTCCCCAAAGAATCTGGATTTTGGTGAGGGAACAGAGAAAAAAGCTCATTTAGGACCTGCACTTTCAAAGGGGGTAGGCAGCTGTATATCAGGGAGTAAACCTTCGGAGAATAAAAACAGCTAGAGCTTGTTAAGGTAATTACACAGGGGAAAGGATAATGTACTGGGAACTCCTCAGAAGAATCTGATTTGTGGTGAGGGGAGAGAGATAAAAGCTCATTTAGGAACGACATGAACATCCTGCGTAGGTAGCTGTTTATCAGTAAATATCTCCACTGAGTTTAAGAAAAGCAGTAGCTTAATAAATTAAGTACTTCCTGGTATAGTTACTGTACTGGTCACTCCACAAAAGAATCTGGATTGTGGTGAGGGAACAGAGGAAAAGCTCATTTAGGACCTGCACTTACGTAGGGGGTAGGCAGCTGTATATCAGGGAGTAAAACATCTGACAATAAAAACAGCTGGAGCTTGTTAAGGTAATTACACAGGGGAAAGGATAATGTACTGGGTACTCCTCAGAAGAATCTGATTCTTGGTGAGGGGAGAGAGATAAAAGCTCATTTAGGAACGACATGAACATGCTGCGTACGTAGCTGTTTATCAGTAAATATCTCCACTGAGATTAAGCAAAGCAGTAGCTTAATAAATTAAGTACTTCCTGGTATGGTTACTGTACTGGTCACTCCACAAAAGAATCTGGATTGTGGTGAGGGAACAGAGAAAAAAGCTCATTTAGGACCTACACTTTAGAAGGGGGTAGGCAGCTGTATATCAGGGAGTAAACCTTCTGAGAATAAAAACAGCTGGAGCTTGTTAAGGTAATTACACAGGGGGAAAGGATAATGTACTGGGAACTCCTCAGAAGAATCTGATTTGTAGTGAGGGGAGAGAGATAAAAGCTCATTTAGAAACGACATGAACGTGCTGCGTAGGTAGCTGTTTATCAGTAAATATCTCCACTGAGATTAAGAAAAGCAGTAGCTTAATACATTAAGTACTTCCTGGTATGGTTACTGTAGTGGTAACTCCCCAAAAGAATCTGGATTGTGGTGAGGGAACAGAGAAAAAAGCTCATATAGGAACCTGCACTTACGAAGGGGGTAGGCAGCTGTATATCAGGGAGTAAACCTTCTGAGAATAAAAACAGCTGGAGCTTGTTA
>NW_025957244.1:0-68490 GCF_023159225.1 Perognathus longimembris pacificus | reverse complement strand
AATAAACAACTCGGTTCTGTTTGTGAGTTTGCAATGATTGTTTCTAAAAGTCAGTTGGAGAGTCTGCCTCTACAGTTTAATGAGAAGAGGGAGACATATCTCCAGCTGAAGCTCAGCATTAGAACACACATTTTTCCCCTTTTAGGAAAGAATTGGCAAGGTTGGTGACAGTAGTTAAGGAGGGTGGAGGTTGTTGACATTGGAGAGACATTTCAGGCTAGGCCCTAAATTCCACCTATTGCACTTGAACCTAAAATCAACATTGCTTATGTGAAGTTATACCAATTGCTCCACCTCAGTGTTATCTGTAGAGGTTCTCCCATAGTTGGATAGTATGGTCCAGAAGCTTAGCCTCCTTCCCCACTCTCCATTCTCTCTAGTGTCTGAAATACACATGTATGTCCTGAAACATTTCCGGGCTACATAGAGCACTGTCTCTGTTTCCTTCATGGCATCAACAGCCTCTGGAGTTATACAGATCTTCAATGAAGATTTTTATTATCATTTCAGAAATAAGTAAGAACTGCAAACAATGCCTTGTATACCTGTGAGGAGTAAGAATGACCTAGGTGAGACAGGTAAGAGTGGATAGGGGAACAGGCAGTATGGGTGTAATGGCAATAAAGAGTAAGTCCATAAAGGTTTGTGTTTGTCTCTTTCCCAATACCAGTCTCCTTACTCACGCTGGCCATGCTTCCTTATGCCAACCATGTTACATTACAGTGTCCCTGTGTTCATATCTATTCTTTCGGTCATATGGCCTGATATGTCCTGTTTATGAGATCAACAGGGCTGGTCATGTTCCACCTCTGGCTTCTTCCCCACCTCACTGTTTCATTCCTTTTTCTGTTTTCTTCCCTTCTTTAGTAGTGCTGTGGCACCCTGGTGATCTCAGATGGGTGTTCAGATCAGGGGATGCTTTAGATCCGGTACCCCAACTGTTAAGGTATGAACACCAACCTTATTATTGGTGATTCACAGAGAGACCCGAGATCAGAATTTCAGTCTCCATGAGTGCTGCCAAGAGAACTTGTGAAGATTGTATCGATGGTATAAAATGCTGTAGGTACATGGTGTCTACATTCTCATACTCCCAGAAGAAACTGTAGAATAATACCAGAAACAAACTACAAGGTGAAGGAAGTAATGATAGTAGGATCACATTCCCTACCAAACCAAATGACCTTTCAAAGCACACTTTGTGGCTGGGGAAACACTTGTTGTCCATGACAAAGAGCTGATTCTCTAGGCATCACTAATCTCTGGAAGTTTGTAACTGTGGCAAAAGGTAAATGTAGAATCATTGTCCTGGAGTGATGGACCAAATATTCTTCTTTCCAGGCTGGCAAGGAAGCAAAAGAAAAATTTCCTAGTTATTCTGAGAAAACCTGCATGCTTGGATGCAGCATTAACCTCTAGATGTGACCCTGTACAAAATTCACTCATTCCCTGAGGTTTTGCGAGCCAGTGAGGATGGCCAAGGAGATTTCCCTACTCACAGATGCTATAGGAGAGTCTGCAAATACTCTTCACAGGAATGATAATATGTCAGGAGTATCGCGGGATGGTTGGGAACTGTACCCTTCCCACTCTAGTGCTCTTCGGATTTGGCTCTTATTCAGATACAGAGACATCTCTAATATACTCTCTGTTGGCCTTAGGAAGAAAATGAATCCCCTATGACTCCAGATGCTTACCAGGACTTCCTGTGATGGCTCTGCACAGGGGCGCAAAGTGTGTTCTGCTCCTACATCATGGCTGGACATATTTATCCCTGTGGGTAATACAAGGATACTGTGAAATTAGCCTAGGGTCACACTGTGCCACAGAGACATAACCTGGTCACACATTTTTAAATGTTTATTATAGCCAACATACTTAGGAACTCATGTATTGCAGTTGACACTAGCAGTGGGCAATGAGACCCCCACACTTGACCACCTTGCTTTGTTGAACTGGTGTGAATTCGTAACGTGTTCTGGCTAAGCGTACTATTTGTCCTTGCAATTCGCCCCATAGGACACATGTGCATCCAATATATGCTCTTAATGAGGGTTTGTTGTGGCTCTTCCTTATCTGCTTTGCTAACAGAACCTTCATCACTACACTACTGCATATGGTAGGGGCCAGTAAGACCCACAAGTTTTTGTTTCCATGTTTTTGTTATAATGGCCTGTTCTCATCTTGCGATCTTTGGAGACACCTCATCTTCCTTGTCTCCTGCATCCTGAAGTATACATTTTGTTCTATCCAGGGCCCACACACCAGTAATTCCCAACATGGTGGCCTCCGTGTGCTTCAGGTGCAATGGGGACTTGGATGCCAGCCTTATCAGTAGACATCCTTAGGCACTCGTGAGCTGGGCATTCACTCGCTGAGTTCCGTTCAAGGATTTTCATACATAACACCTTGATTGTTCCAGCTTGGTTTCCTAAGGCTGCTCATTGGTATGATCTTTTTGTCATTCTTTCTGCTGCGTGTCCTGTTCATGGGCTCCAACAGCTCCTTTATATTCGGCTTCAGTTGTTTTTCTGTGTGGTCAATGGCTCCTGCCTTTCTGCCTACAACACCTGTGGCTGCTGAATATGGTCACAGGAAATTAACACCACCCAGGACACAGTATAAAGACCTCTGGCATTTGTTTCATAACTTACAAAAATTCCTGGACCTAAGGGGAATCCCTGCCCTCCTTCACTGGCTTTCTTACTTTTTGGATCATAGGATTAGCATGTGATTTAAATTTGTTCATAGTATAGATTACTCAAACATGGATAGTTTCCTGTATACTTTCACTCCCTATTCCCTTTCTGTTAAGTAATTTCTACACATTTTTCTAGAGATATTCCAATTTATAAATACTTTTGCTTTTTGGTTTTAACCTTAGTGCCCTTGTGAAATTTCAGATCATCTACATTAACTGAATGTCCATCACAAACATCACAAAAACCTGTTGAACCAAGCATATTCCCATGCATGTATGGTCTTAAAATAATCGCACGTTCTCCCAATTTTGCTGATGGTACACCTCAATGCAACAATAGCCATTAGCAGCAGAGTCTTTTCTCTTGTATTGTGTTCTCATTAATCTTAGCGATTTCAGATTCCCATACTAGAGATAACATTCCCACATGACTTTAGGTAAATCTTAACTATTCTCTGAGTGTGGATGTGTATGGAAAGTTATGGTGAAGATTTTTGTGCCATTTATGTGCTTTGGTAATATGCTTCCATGTCTGCAGCACATTGGACATATTCTGAGCTCAGGTACCAAATGTTGGTTTGCAGATTTTTTGGATATTTGTATGTGTCTTTGACTTTGCTGTCAGAATATTTTTCTGTGTCAAAGCACAGTATAGTGTGTAGAGTCAACCAGAAGGACACATTTTCATGGAGGTGTGTAAACCTCTCTGGTATTACCAGTGTTCTTGATGCATGTATGACTATGCATGTTTGTGTGCATGAATGAGTGTAACAACCTAGTGATTCCTTGCAACTACAGTAGTGAAGAATATTAGCCAAACACTCATCAAATGTTGCACATGGGCCTGCCACTGCTATTGCCTCCATCTGGCTTGAATCCTGTGTCGTTTTGACTGTTATTGCATGCCCTATGTCGTTGATGTCCAGTATGGATTGATGCACACTGTATTTACAATGGTTGGTAGCTGCAGACTCATCTGGATCTAGTTTCCGCTAAGTTGTGTTTTATCCTGACATCAAAGTGCTAACATTCCCTTTAATCCTGTTTTATAATGCTCAAAGATACTCTAATGCCCATTGTCCTTCAGTAGATGTAGGAAAGTTGTCTGATGAGTTTCTGCATATGCATAGGATTTTTTCTTCCTTTTCTTCTTTTTGCCAGTCCTGGTGCGTAAACTCAGGGCCTGAGCACTGTCCCTGACTTCTTCGTGCTCAAGGCTACTAGCACTCTACCACTTGAGCAATTGTGCCACTTCTGGGTTTTTCTATTGTTGTGGTTTCATAAATACCAGGCAAGCAATCTACCACTGGGCCATTTTCCCAGCCAATGTACAGGATTTTTTAAGACACTCAATAAAGTGTTGCTGGACATTTATTTCATGGTGGTAAAATGTGTCTGGTTGTATTAAACCACTACCTAACCTCATAATAAGGAAAACAAAAGGCTTTCATTCTGTAATCTGGAACATGTCAATCATTCCCACTTTCATACATATTGTCACAGATGGCATAGTCAGAGCCACTAGACAAGACAAAGAAATTTCATCATGATAGAGAAAAAATGTTTCAAGATTGTAAGTGTCTACAGATTATCTGAATTCATATCTGGAATAACTGGAATAGTCCCCCTAATCTTTTCAGAATACCAAACATGAATGCAATAACTTAATATTTGTCTGCAAAACCAACTGAGAAAGGTTATATGATGAATGAAAACTCCTTGTCTGGTCAAGAGGAACCAATTATTGTCCTGCTGCTGACTTCAGTCATGTTGTTGAAGAGTGGGATGCATAGACCAGGCCATGGTTCACTGTCCTCATTGTTTATAGGCCTGTGGTGAAAAAGAACATCCTAATGGGATAATGGAGAAGCCATTGGTCAAGATAAGATATTCATGTGGCCTGCAAGGACAAAATATTAGGACATACATACACAGAAGGAGAGAGAGAGAGAGAGAGAGAGAGAGAGAGAGAGGAGATAAATGTGTGTTTCTATGTGGCTAGTGAAGAACATAAAATTTCCTCATGGGCATATCTCCAGTCACAAAATTCTTTCCTTTAGGCCTAAACTTCTAGTTTCTACCACTTCCTACTAGTAGAGTACTTTGAGTTATAAATGTATGGAAATACAAATTCATATAGGAAATTGGTCTCTCATGCTTCATCATGAATGTGAGATGAAGAGACATGAATTGGTAGGCAAAGGCAGGCACCAGTACTGGTCAACAGGAAGAATGAGTAAAGCAAAACAAAGAAGGCCAGTTGAAAAGAAAGAAAAACATGGAAATTGACTTAGCACAGGGAAGCTGAAAGCAGAAGACAATAAATGCACTAAAACCAAATAGCACATAACAAAGAAGACAACACAAAACAGAAACCAGATGTTCAGCCATAATTTTAATTTCTCCCATATAATCATTATCAATAACACCTGGATAAACAATCATTCCTTTCATAGTCAAGCTGGACCTGCTCAACACCAACCCTGCTGTCCCATGAGGCAAAGGCTTGACAAACTATCATTTAGCCCCTGTCTGATCTCAAATAACTTATCTGTCCTTGCCCCAGAAGTAGGAAGCTTCCTGCAGGATTTAGTTGGACATTCATTAATTTGTCCATAAGCAATTTCTGGGCAATTAATTTGTTGTTGAACATCAGAATATCTACCTGCAACCACCAGCATGTCATAGGCTAGAGATATGTTGCTGCGGTTATTGTATTTTGCCACCTCATCAGAACTTTCCATCCATTCTGCAGTCTATAACAAATAATATCCCCCATTGAGGCAAGCCTGAGCAATTGTCTTCCAATCCTCTGGGCACAATGTCTGGTGAGCCAAACTATCAATCAAGGATAACGTGAAAGGAGCAGTTGCCCCATATTTCGTAGTAGAACTCGTAATTTCTTTCAATTCCTTAAAACGTGGAATACCATACTACTGGTTGCCTTTGTTTTCTAAGACAGGAAAAAGTTGGAAATCCCCTCCCTCTGCTCCGTTGCAGTCAATATAGCCTTTTGAACTGCAGACATAGTTGGAGGAGTCTGAATTAGGAGCAGTGGGCATTTACCTTCCCCATTTATCACAGAGCTGGGCATGGGGAAGGGTCGGTGCCCTGGAGGGTCTTTGTCTTTGTTACAGAGTGTCAAAAGACTAACACAGAATTTTTATACTTCTAACACTCTCACACTCTGATGGACATCCCTGTTCCTCTGCCATTGATACACAGAGGGTTTATTGTTCTTCTCAGACAATAATTTTATAGAAGCAATTTCAGTCTGATGATCAGTATCCAGACTCTTTCTAATCATTTTCCAAACAGAAAATGTCATGTTTTACTCTAATTTTTTTATCTGTTTTTTTTTAAAATTCTTGGATAACTTTTGCCATACCCCAAGTCCACTGTTCCCTCCTCCAGGAACCAGGGGCAGAGATTCTGTACAACCCCAAAAACTTCCTCTAGCCCCTTTGAACTAATCTTACAGCTTTTTCCTCAGGATGGTCCTATGTGCCCTCAGAAACACTCGTGTTTCGCACTCATTTTACATCTCCTTCCTTTTTTCTTTTTCTTATTCTTTTTCTCTTTCTATTTCCTTCACTTCAGCCCCCCCCCCCACCCTCCCACCGCTACTACACTTCTTGGTCCCTTTACCTGCTTGCTTCTCTGTGCGAGAAGTCCTTCCAATGATTTCCTCTGGTCCCTGTTCGGGCAACAGTTGCTGCGCGTCAGCCATAGCTTGAACAAGGATTCCAAGCGGCAAGGGATGCAGGAGACACAGAGAGGCTGATGACACAACTCTGTTTATTTCAGCAAACCCTTTAGTTTCATACACCTTCTATATTTCTCATAAGTTTGCATAATGCTCTCCTAGGATCCACTGCTGGGTAAAGTACAGACAGCAGATCCTTCCTCATTCTATTTCTATCAATCCTTGTCTTCCATGCCTTCCCCGACAAGCCCCCAGGCCCAGAAGTTGATCAAATCCCTTCCCCAAGACAAATGGGCAAACATATGCAGTCCTGAGGGTTGGAGTCAACGGAGGTGGTGCCTTTGCTCACACCTTGCCAGCTCCTGGCACCTCCAGGTCAGTAACAATTATTAAATGAAACGCTCAATACAGTTTAATGAATTCAGGGTGAATGGCACCTGGACTTACCTGTAGCACTTGTGAAGTCCTAGTAGTTTTTAGTACTTTGCATCAATGTTCCCTTTGCTTTCCTCAGAGGCTCCTTTAGGGAGGGCAAACCATCATGGTTTAAGTTGCTGGCCAGGACCTGCTGCCTGTATTGGTTGATGCTACAGGTAGTCCCAAGAGTGCTTTGCTGCCAGGCACCAGCATCTGGTTCTTGGGAAACAAATGGTTCCCTATGCAGAAGTTTCAAATCGTTTCCTATGCAGGATCTCTTTGAAAGTATGCAGGGGAGCCTTAAATTGGGCTTCTTCATTGCATATTGGAGTCCCTGAAGCAGTCTGTCTTGCTTTCTTGTTTGTATTACTTTTTCTCCATAAAATCTAGACTGTCCTAAATACCTGAGTTTGGATCCTCCGCATCATCCAGTCTGCTCTGTAGGCTCTCTTCTATGTTTTCCATCTCCCTTCCTTCTGACTGGACATTCTTCATGGCTTTCATCACTCTGCTGTGGTTTGTCTTTTACATCCTATATGGTCTTCTTCATTAACTTGGTTGAGTGCTGTCTCGCATTCCTTTAGCTGAGTAGCTCTCCTTTCATAGGAATCCTTTTCCTTCTGTTGGAGTTTGTTTAGCTTTCTGTTTGTGGAAGACACGAGTTCCTCTATTAATTTTTGCTTGGCTTCACCTCATTCACATATTAATCTTTGGTTAGGCTCCTCCTGCTCTTTGGTTTGCCTCCTCATGCTCTAGAATACTTGTCTGAAGCAATTCATACTTTTCATTTATCATTTCTATAGCAGAGTTTGTAGAGCATCTTGAGGGCTCTAGGAATTTGATTGACTGCTCTATTTCCTCTTATTTTGAGTGGTGAGTTGAGATTCCCTGATTGATTTCCATTTTTCTTGTGTTTTTCTGCCCATTTGGGTAGGAAAGCAAATCCCAAAGCACACCAGAACATGATTTAAGACCTGAACGAAACTTGATCAGATCCTATAGTATAGATCTTAGAGGTAAACAATCATAGATAGGCAAATTCCCTTGCTCCTTTTCGGTATGTAGAAACAGATGTAGTGTCCGTGCAGACAACTATTTTAGGGAAAAAACCAATCCTTATCCCTGTATTTAGCAGTTGGATTATATAGAGTTATAACCATCAAGAAGTCTTTTCTTATTTTTCTTATGTTCTATCTGAATTGATAGGATTGTTCTGAAGCCTTTTGACTCACTCAAATTGAACAAAAACCAGGGAGCAATGGACTATGAAGGTGCTAGAAGTAAATTTAGGATGAGAAGTTAAGAGCAGCATAATGAAGGGAGTAAAAGGAACAGAGGGATTTAGATTTTAATGAAGTGTAATGAAAAAGTGGAAAAGAGTAAAACAGAAAAAACATTAACCAAAAAACAGCCATAAAGCAACAGTAAAAACAAAAAGGTTACAGTCAAAAAGGCAATAAAAACAAAAAGACAAACAAATGAAGACCTATGTAGCTATAGAAGAATACTACTAAATTTGAGTGTTCTAATTGTGAGAAGCAGAGGTTTCTGGTATGCTGAGGGTGAATTTGGTCAGTATCTAATAGGAATGGAAGCCTAGTTAGTACTGTTGTCCATGTAACTAAGGATGAGGAATAAATAGCAGAATTTAAAGAAATAAAATATCTGAATTAAAAGGAAAATCATATGAAAAAAAGAATGATAAATGAAAATGTAAGAGGAGACAGAAGAAAAAGAAAGAAAAAGTTGGGAAGTGAGAACCAAGGTAAAAAAATGATTAAAAATTCAATATAGGAAGAAATAAAAATGATGAAAAATAGACAAAAATTGAGGTTATAATAGTTAAAAAGAAGTCTTCCTTGTGTCTTTCATGTCCTGGTTTCCCCTGCTTTCCTTGGGTTGGTCAGTTTATCTGTGCCTTTGCTGGATTAAGTGTCTTATAATTTGCAGGTGGTGAGTCTGCTGTCACCCTCCATCCAAGCTAGTTTATGTAGTTGCTGTGGTTTTCAGGTAGGAGTTGGTTGTTCTCTGTAACTGGGTGTTCCTAGTCAGTCTGTCTGGGAACCGTGCTTTCTCCCAGTCTGTTTGCAGAGGTGCGTTTTCAGCTCGCTAGGAGCTACTCTCTGCTTTTTATTTTATTTTAACATTTAGAAACTCCTACATCCAGCTCAGCTGCAGATCTGCAGGGGGGCAGGCCTACCTCTTGCTGTGTTTTTCATCCCAGTTATGATCTACCAGCTCACCAGTGTAAGACTGCCTGGCAAAATAACTGAAACAACAGCAATATTCTCAACACACACTCACAACAGAGGAAGTTGACAGGGGAATGGCTCCAGAGCAGACTCCTGCTCATGTCCACAAGATTGCAGCGGCAGAGTTTGTTTCCCAGAGTGCTAAGCTATTGCTAGGAAGTTATGACCTCGTTTTCCACTGGGTGACACAAGAGAGCCACAGAAATTAGCAATGCTTTTGCTGTGGTTTATGGTTGTTTTGTCCCTGAGACTCATTTCGGGGTAAGCACCAAAAACAAGCCATAAAGACAGCTGTGACTCAAGTGGGAGAGCATTAGCCTTGAGCACAAAAGTTCAGAAACAGCACACAGATGTTGAGTTCAAGGCCCAAGTCTGCCATATGTACACAAAAAAAGATCACATATAAATATCAGGATGCATTTTGGTGGATAGAAAAATGGCATGGTGATTTATACAAATTTATTAACTGCTACTTTATACAAAATTTCTTTAAACTCAGTGCCTCTGGATAAGCATCTTGATAACTACATCCTCTAGGATGCAGTTTGAAAATTTAAACATGTGTGATCTCCAGTTTTTCTAACTGCCTCTAAACCAGGATACATACTTAAAACAAAATACTCTATCTCCTCCATTAACTTAGCAAGTGTAGCCAAGAACCACGAGGAAATGAACAAGGCTGAGAAAAAGTAAAATTTCAAGTATTGTTTGTAAGCATCATAAATACGTGAGTCATATGCCACCATACCACTGTGTGAGTCAATGTCTCACAAACCTTTTTCCAGGTTATCTTCCCTTTTTTCTTGATCAAAATGGAGTTGTGGGGCTGGGTATATGGCCTAGTGGCAAGAGTGCTTGACTTGTATACATGAGGTCCTGGGGTCGATTCCTCAGCACCACATATACAGAAAATGGCCAGAAAGGGCGCTATGGCTCAAGTGGCAGAGTGCTGGCCTTGAGCAAAAAGAAGCCAGGGGCAGTGCTCAGGCCCTGCGTTCCCGGCCTAGTACTGGCCAAAAAAAAAAAAAAAAAAATGGAGTTGTGCTCACACTAGCAGTTATAGAATGCATGTTTTATGTATAATATTTGCAAGTTTGATCAGGATTTTGAAATGAAATGTACACCATAAATTTATTTCATTTAATACGTTAGCTGATTTAGAGAAGACCTTTAGATAAAACATTTAGTAATAGTAGTAAAG
The DNA here is from genome assembly GCF_023159225.1 of Perognathus longimembris pacificus. Classification (NCBI taxonomy): domain Eukaryota; kingdom Metazoa; phylum Chordata; class Mammalia; order Rodentia; family Heteromyidae; genus Perognathus; species Perognathus longimembris. The sequence continues at coordinate 58,213 of NW_025957244.1, read as the reverse complement.
CCAGCATCTCTCAAGGAATATTTGATCAATACATCATCAACCATTGTTTGATCAAATCAAGGCCAAATTTCCTCGGTAAGGGATCACCTTGTCACATCCCTGTTCTCAGTCAATATCCACCGTATCCATATCAACTAGCTCCGAAAGGATAAATTGTTGGGGATTCATCTTGGCCTTAATGGTAGAAGGGCGAGGAGAGGGCTCCCGAGACACCGCCCTTCCTCCAGCCCTGGGACAGTGGGGAAGCGAGCCACCCCTATCTCCTTCTGGGTCCTGGAACCAGATGGGGTAGCTTTGAGACCATCCCCCACCTCGTGCCAGTGAGCACCTGTGCTCTCTTTTTGTGGGCTTTGCCCAGAGGGCAGTACTATGGGATGTGACGTTAGCCCATGAGGGAGGTCCTTGGGAGCTTCTCTTGGATGAACAAGCTCGCCAGCCTATCGCCAGCTCAGGCTCAATACTCATCATCACTACTATATTACTGTGAGCCCCTCCCGATTAAATTGGATTCCTCTCCGAAGCGTCTCCGAGATCCGTCTGTGCCTGGCTTCCTTGGTGGGTAAGGAGGGAGGAAAAGGGGATCTCGTTCAGCCATGTGCACCTGAGGCTAGCCTGTGTCCCTTTGCTCCACCTTGGCTGCCCGCTGGTCAGGTGCCCAGAAGAGAGGGTGAAAAGGGGAGCACTGATAAGGGAGCAAACTTAACATCCCCAAACCAGGGGAGGTAAATCTAGTGCAGCAACAAATGACAGCTTTTGTAGCTGAAGCATATACTCACTGTCATCTAGCAGGAAAGAACTGCAGTTGAGATCTCAGCCAATATATTTGATTATAAGGCACCCATGCTAGGAACTATGTCATACTCTCTGATGGTTACCATTCAATATTGTGTAATTTTGCTATTTCACACTCTAAACCTAAATCAATGAATCTTCAAAGAAATGCACAAACATCCCACATACATATACACACTATTTTGTTAACCAGTGCCTTGATCTATGTAAATTCAATAATCATCCTTTGTTGTTGTTGTCTTTCAAATTTTTATTATCAAACTGATGTACAGAGAGGTTACAGTTTCATACGTTAGGCATTGGATACATTTCTTGTACTGTTTGTTACCTCGTCCCTCATATTCCCCCCTCTTCCTCTTTTCCCTTCCCCCCCATGAGGTGTTCAGTTCACTTACACTAAACAGTTTTGCAAGTTTTGCTTTTGTAATTGTTTGTTTTTTTTTTACCCTGTGTCTCTCAATTTTGGTATTCCTTTCCAATTTCCTAGTTCTAATACCAGTATACGTGGTTTCCAATGTACTCAGATAAGATTACAGAGATACTGTAGGTAAAACCACAGGAAGGTGATACAAGAATATCATCAATAATAGAAGCTACAAATACACATGGGACATTGAAAGTAGTTACAACTGTGATATAACAATTGTCTCCATAACATGGAGTTCATTTCACTCAGCATTATCTTAGGTGATCATAAGGGTATAGCTATTGGGCTCTTGTGATGCTCTTCTATGACTTGCCTAAACCTGTACTAATTATTCCCAATAAGGGAGTACTCTATTTTTATAATTTATTTTAGGCTAAAACTGAAAGTTGACATGAATATCAAGAAAAATACCATTAATAAATGAAGCTAATTCTAAGTCCTACTTAACTTGCCTTGTTCTTTCAATTGCCTGCTGGGCCAGCTGGCAGGGAAACAGGAATCCTGACTGAGGGGCGGCGGGGATAAGGAAAAGGAAAAATAAGGCAAGACTAAAAAGACAAGAGACAAAGATGGGGTACGGGAGGTCTGCAGCCGTAAGGTTGAACCTCAAGACTGCAGCAACAGTTTATTCTTAACTTCCAGCTTATATGCAGTTTTGGAACCAGAGAATAGCATAGGGTTGTTAAAATTTAAGAACACACAGGGGCTTTGAAGTTCACAAACATTTGATTATAGTAAACACAGGAAAAGGTAGATTAACATAGGAATCTACTCCAGCGGACATAGCAAGGTGCAGACAATGGCAAAGCAATTCCAGATAGTGGCCGTGAGCAAAGGTCCTTGCATCTGGTACATCCTAGCGATAACAGCACAGCCAGAAGTAAGAATGAATCTAGCTGCAAGTTTGGCTCCCGACATCTTGGTGACATTGGCACAGCCAGAGGTCAGGATGAACTTAGCTGCTAGCTCAGCTCCCGACACAATTGCAACTCTCTCTTCTGAGATTCATTCTCATTCTTACATTTTCACCTGTTTTTATTACCTCCTAATCCTTTTTTTTTTTTTTTTTTTTTGGCCAGTCCTGGGCCTTGGACTCAGGGCCTGAGCACTGTCCCTGGCTTCTTCCCGCTCAAGGCTAGCACTCCGCCACTTGAGCCACAGCGCCGCTTCTGGCCGTTTTCTGTATATGTGGTGTTGGGGAATCGAACCTAGGGCCTCGTGTATCCGAGGCAGGCCCTCTTGCCACTAGGCTATATCCCCAGCCCCCTAATCCTAATTAGTGAAAGTAAATGGGAAAATTAGATAATGTTCTCCAAACTATACTACGCCATTTAGGAAAAAATTCAGGAGGGATCTATGTAAAGAAAGAAATAGGAAATGATTTGGACTGTGTATACAAAGACTAGAGCATAATTGTTAGTTTACAGTAGCAGGCATTCATTTTATTATGTGCCATAAGTATAACTTTAATTTGCAATCTGGTTGTGTAAACAGCACAGTGGCATGCCTTCTGTATTCTGCAGTGTGTATGAGGAGGCATTGAACCAAGAGCACTATGGGTGGGAGGCATTGCCTTAACAGGAGTTATTTCTGCAACCAGCTGTCAAATACCAAAAAGGGGGACACAGCTCTGAGAGGAAGAATGAAATGTGATTATGCCGGGTAAAAAAAGTAAAACCTTTTTCTCTATTTAAGTGCATGGGTTTGTTCTAGAAAGTATGACGATATTTAAAGACAACGCCTTAGGTCTGTCCGTCTACAGGCAGAACATCATTGCTTTCCCATGTCACTGCTTTCAGGGACAGAGGTCAGGCGTTTAGTCTTAGAAATGCTTAAATCTAATCTGTAGACATGTCAGTGCACAAAAACGACGATGTTTTTGAGTCGGACAACACCCACTGGTGGGAAAGCAAGGGGAATCTTGGGGAAGTGTGCAACAAGTCCTCTGAATGTGAAAACCTTACTGTACTCCATGAAGGGCTGACATCAGAAAAAGTCGCTAGAGATGAACATGGACAGGAAAACTCCATTTATGGTCCCACCCATGGTTCCAATAGGAGTTTTCAACTATACTCTTAACCATCTAGAGAAAGACATTTCAGCATATGAGGTGAAGCCCTACAGCAGGGCTGAAGGTTGAGAATGAGTTCCAGACGAGTGCCAGCAAGGCCCGGCCCCCCAGGACCCATGCCCAGGAGGCTCCGAAGGAGATCGCCCCAAGCTGCCTAATGAGCAGTCGGGCCCCAGGAGGAGGCCAAACCCATCCACGTGCTTCTCCAGGAGACACCCAAAAGAGGACATCAACCGCACCCTAACTACCTAACTGGGAAACCGGCTTGCGCTCCGGACCTCTATAAGGCCCTGGGTCACAAACATTTGCCAGCAGGAAGGAAGAATTGTCTGTCGTAAGAAGGGGTCTAAAGACCCGGACGCCAGACTTCAGAGTCATGGTCTGGAGCTAGCAGCATTACCTTTATTCTTTGGCATGGTGCTAAGAGCAAACAAGGTGGGGGGAGACTGGAAATGCTCTTGGACCATGGCTGTGACTCTTTTCCCACTTGGACTGCCAATCCAGGCTGAAAGTCCTCAGCTCTCCCAAGACCAAGGCAGTTAATGCTTCTGTCTGATGGACAGCGTGCTTGTAAGACACAGAAGGCAATGGAGGCTGTACGGGAGCCAATAGAGGCTGGACAGAAGCCAATCCGAGCAGATGGACGGATTTCTGCTTCCTCATGTGTCATGATCTTGCAGAGCCCACATGTGGCCAGGCACCACACTCTTGCCACCCAGCGCTGTGCATCCTCCAGAGTCCACCCCTCCCCCTTGCCAGGATCTCCTGTGATGGAGGTGGCCCATGTGCCCATCCCTCCCTTGCCACATCCCATGCCTTCCCCGGCCAGCACCCTCCCTTGGCACCCAGGCTGCTCCAGGGAATCGCTATCCACACGGAGGGTGCCCTCATCCTCTGCACCCAAGACCTGGAAGACAAGTCAAATACCCCTGTGCATTCAGCTTCACTCCCTTCTCAAGCCTACCCTGAATATTTCCCCCTTTCTTCCCCAGCCAAGAGGAGAGAGGCCCTCCCAGACAGCCTCCACCCCACCTCTTCTCCTTGCTTCCCAGGGTTTCTCACAATCTCCATATCCCTCCACACCCCAGTAGATCCAAGAAACCCACTGCCCATCATTCCTGGGGGGATTCCCAGGCTTCCCTTCTTTCCCTATGCTGCTCCCAGCCTCTCCATCACCTCCACACCATGGATGGCTCCCAGAACTCTGTTCTTCTCCCCTCCTGTCCTCTGTCTTCCCATGAGGGCTCCCAACTTCCCAGTGGCCTGGCATACTTTCCCAGGACAGTTCTCATCCTTACCCTCTCCTCCCATCCTCACCGACCTGGGGATTCTAATACCCTTCCCACCCACCTACTGGCTTGAAACGTTCCAAGATGACTCCGAAATTCCATTTCTCTCCTCCAGTCCCTTCTCAGGATGCATTTTGTCCTCTCGCTCTCCTCCCCCTCCCTTGACCTCTCTTACCTTCCTAGGGTGGAGCCCCAGCTCCCTATGATCTTCCCTTCTTCTTTTCCCTGTCCTTTCCTTCCTCTCCCCTAAAAATGACCTGGGAGGCAACATTAAAGGGGACAAAGGAGTTTTATTAGTTAGCCTGCAACTGCCTTTTCCTGGGCTACCACAGAACTAGGCACAGATGCAGGAACCAATGGTGTGACATTTGGTTTTGTTTTCTTTCTCTCTTCCTCTCCACAGACCTCTCCTTTCTGAATGCCCCTTAGTGCTTTAATAGGCCTTTGTTTAGCAGGCTTCTTGGCTTTCTGCAGCCCTCTCTTTTCCATTGGTCTCTGGGCTCTGCTTTTGGAGTAGACCTTCCGCAGGCCTTGGTGCTCCCCAAACATATTGGAGCTCCACAGACCTGCACTTGGGCTTCTGCGCTGAACCTCAGGCTGGGACTGGGCTCTTCTGTCCACAGGGCTGGCCTCAACTCCAGCCTGCAGAGGGAAGGGCACTGCTGTTCCCCTCTTGCTGGCTTGTCTTGCAGCCTTCCTTTCCAGGTCTCTCCCTCTCCTTTTGGAACAGCTGCCCTATTATATCCTGTTGCCCTCTCCCCAGGTGGTCCCCAGGGGAGGGATGGATTTGTTGCCCCACAGGTTCTCCACCCTTCCATCATCCCTGGGCAGCTCCCAGCCTTCCCTTCTTCTGCCCTCTGCTAACAAACCAGAGGGCTCCCAGCCACCCTTTATCCTCTCTATAGCCACCATCAGAAATTGGGTCCCAGGCCTTGCTTCCCATGCTACCCCAACCCACTCTCACTTCCTCTCCACACCGTGAACACTTTCCACTTGCAGCCTTTGCCTGTGGGGCCTATGTCCATTCCCCCTCTCCACCTTCATTACCACGCTTGGAGAATTCTAGTGGCTCATATGTCCCCTTAGTCCTTTCCTGCCTGTGCCCTCTATCACAAGTCAAGCTGAGTGATATCACTTGAAACCCACAGTAAACCTGAGGCAAAAGAGAGATGGGGGAACTGAGGCAGAGTAGAAGAAGCAAGTGTGTGGTGATGGCACCCCCGAGTGTCCATGAAGGTAATACCTCTCCCTTTCCTGAACACCCTGGGGTAGGAATGAGATAGCCTCATGAGAACTATGACTATGTCCAGGAAAGTTGAGTGTGTACTGTCCATGGACAATGCCTCAAGACAGTGGAAAACGGATGGTTTTGTAATTGCTTATCTTCTGATTGATTAAACACATTGAGTACTGCATGTTTGACTTCCTGCAGTAATCTTGTGTAAAGATAGGACAGAGGCCTGTGTGAATTTATCTTACTGCTTTCTGAAATCCTGCTTACTGCCTCTTGGAGAGTATCTTGTGATCTGTAACCAAGCCTGCACCTAGGAAACTGCACTCTAGCAAGAGGCTATTGAATTCTGTCTGCCGATTAAACATATTCCTCACCTTCCATGGTGATATTAAATATAGATACGGGTATGGAATATCACTGCATAGAGAATGCTTCATTTCCCTTCCATACTGTCTGCTGGTTGCACCCGGGTTGTGGTGCCCCAAGGGAAACTGTAGAAAGAGTTCTGGATGACAATTACTCATAGGTAGGTAATGCTTGGCACCCCTGCTTTGGATAATTCCATGTGGACACTAATTTTTCTCCTCTGTGTGTTGTTCCTCAAATGGGACAGACTCTCAAGGGAACCACAACTACAGCAAAAAATATATAAGGTTATTTAAATGCTAGGAGAATCTCCGTGTAAGGTATTCCAAGAACACTCACTGCGTGCTTTGCAGAAAACAGTATCTCTACTCAAATGATGGGGCCATGGAGACACACCAAAAGTAAGGAATCATGTCCCTGAATTGGTCCAGTTCTTTTCTTTATATAGCACAATGCTGTACCCAAATACAATGGACAAAAGGGATATTTTAAACCTCCCTTCTTCACCTCCATCATCTATGTTTCCCAGTTTTTCTGGAGGTCTCATGGTCTAGATTAAGGGCTAGAAGTAAGCTACCAACAAGGAAACATAAGTAGGATGTGATACACTTCCACAGGAGTAGATCTTCACTTGGGGTTCTGTTTGAGTTAATGCAGAGAATTTTGTCCTTTGACTTCCTTCAAGAAATAATGTGCCTCATTCCACTGTTTACTTGTTTTGAGAAGAGAAGATGAAAGCTTGGGTTATAGAGGTAGTGCTACCAATCTGCATTCTTCAGAGTTGCCTGACCACAACAGCTCAAGCTGGAACAGGATTTCTCATTGTATATTTCTGGTCTACACAGCTATTTTATCAATGGAATGGGTGTGTGGTCATCACCAGAGCAGTGGAAGGTGCCTTGAGTGGACAAGGAATTTGCAATCATGATATGATCTGTCCAGCTTGCTGTTGGAGACAATTACTGTTGCCTTCCCGGAATGTCATTCTGAAGATTTATTGCATTTCTTTTTGCTGTTGTAAAAGTATTCAGGATGATTATTCTACCTATTGCAATATAAAACCAGATTCCTGCAAACTTTGATGACCTGACATCGTTCTAGTTCCTGAGGAAAGTTACTTTTTCCTCTTGTTTAGTGCCTTTGGCTATGACGTTGAGGACACTATTGAATAACAATAGGGTAAATGAGAATTATTGACATATTTCAGATTAGACTGATAATTTTCTTTGCCTTTTTTGTTATGATGTTAGCTGATACCACCATGTAACTTCTAACACCTAATTCATTTAGAGCTCATAAAAGTCTTCTGCTATTCCCATTAGTAACATATTCATCAACACTCCAATATCATTCTCAGAGAGTTAGAAATATTAATGGTAAAATTCACATGGAATCATAAAAGTTTACCTGAAAATTAAAAAAAAAAACTCTGAAGGTTAAGAAAGGCAGAAGTAGTGTGGGAACTACAGAGCTTAAGTTTAAAAAAAATCATAACACAACAATGGAGAAAAGTAGGCCCAGAGACCAGTAGAACAGAATAGAACACTCTAGTATAAATGAACCCAACTACAGTTATCTAAAATTTGACAGGGAATCAAAAATATAGTATGGAGAAAGGACAGCCTTTTCAATAAATGATTCTGGGAAAATTCGATACTCATCTGTAACTGCATCCCTATCTGTCACTTTGTAAAATAGATCAAAGACTCCATGTGAGACATGAAACTGACATTGGAAGGAGTTGGCTAAATGTTAAAATTTACTGAAAGAAATACACACACACACGGGCAAACAAAATCATAGCATTGACATATGGGAATACATAAAGGTAAAGTTAAAAATGATAGTGCAGAATAATGTAATGGGTTCTTGGTATTTCGGTGACATGTAATGTGACATAACTATTTATAAATACATTGGACTTTGTTGGGAATTCTGTGTGTGTGTTTGTGTGTGTGTGTGTGTGAAATAGGTAGAAAGGACAGAACAAATCAATTATTTGTTCATTCCTTTGAAAATATCTTCCTTCTTAGGAAAGCTATGTGTGATCAGAATCTGGATGCATAAGGGTTGACCATGAAACATGTTCACATCCAGGTCCATGTCATTACCAGTATTGAGAAACCATCAAAGTATTCGCACTTTCCTCACTTTGTGAATAGCCAGGCGCTACCTTCTCAAAGCAAAGAGATCCTTGTGAGATTACCTGTCTGGCCTTTACCTTGTTTTCCTGCCTTTATTCCTGAAGGCATTGATGAGTGTATGTATGAATACTCATAAGCAGATCCCAGGGTGTTGGGGTCCATCTTCCCCCCTAGATGGAAGGGGCTTGATGCACCTCCCCCAGCTGGGGAATGCGGCCCTTCTACCCTCTCTACATTGGAATCCGGAGAAACCGGTTGGGCTTAAAAAGCCCCCCGACTCAGCTGGCAGCCAGCCCGGCGCCTACCAGCCCCGCCCTGGTTCGGCGCGCTCAGAGTGACAATAGCCCTTGGAGGTCAAGTGACAGCTCTTGGCCTATCGGAATCCTGGCCAACCCCCTTCCTTCAGAATCATCTCCCCTTGTCCTTCTCTCAATAAAGTTAGTTCGCTCTCAGAAGCCAACTCCGTGGTCTATGTACGCTAGCTCCCAGGGAAGGATAGCGGCCACATTACCACGTAGGTCACGCGCACACCAGGCCGGAGTGACCCCTACGTCTCACTCTAACTTACCTGCAGGCCGAGGGTTAGGGGAGAGGACGATACGGAGGGTAACAAGAGAGAAAGAAATAAGCATCCGAGCCGGGTCAGAGAAAAAACCCCAACACCAGGGGATCTTTTTCACCAAGGTGTGTGCTCCTCAATCATCCTTTCTCAGAAAATCCTGCATCCATGACCACTTCCAATCTGAAAATTCTTATTGCTGATGGGGATATAATATATGGATTCATAACTGTCATGTCTTGTGAGGAATTACAGCAACTATGGGAACAGTGAGTTGCTTATTGTCTTCCATTTCAGACCTGGATACCATACAAAGACCTGCTCAATCCCTGCAGATTGGTTTATTAAAAATATGGAAATTTTGTGTCAGTCCATGATGGATCTCCCTAAGGAATCATTACAGGATATCTGAAGAGAGGAAGAATAGACTGAGTAGATGGGAAACTTATCTCACCCAAAAGGTTCCCCTTACGTTGATTCTTACCTTTTAGAGAATGGAATTCTAAACAGAATTTCTATCATGGTAAGGGTGTTCTGCAAAGCTACAGTTCATGTAGCCATTACGTGTATGACTTTGATCTCTCTTTTCTCCCTGTGAAACCCATAAGGAGAATTATCAAAGATTCTCTTCTCTAATTGCACTAGTGAATTTAAATGCAGAAAACTATAGGAATACCAGAGTTTCTGCAGTGGTGACCCATCACATCTCTTCCCTGGCCTTGTAAAATTGCCTTTTGTCAAGAGGCAACTTTCAGAAAACTATGTTGTGCTCAGGGAAATTGGAAAATTAGTATTTGCCTACATGTATTGTGTTGTAAAATTTTTCTGGGATTCCTTTTCAGCATCTACCCTTACCACAAGGGCACAAGCGTTATGCAGGTAAGGCCTTACCTGCATTATCAATTCATGCCAATACTGAAGTAGAGGTGAGGTAGTCCTGAGTTAATCTGCTCCTACGCAGTGTGTTTTTCATAGAGCACTTAAGACCTTGGCAGACCTATCGTTCAAACTTGACATCAAGCCCTGTCTTTCTGCCATGAATACAATGAACCTACCCAAGCTCACAGTGACAGGGAAAGGCTGGATCTAGAGGAATGCCATGCATGGTGTGTGAAATGTGTATGCAACATTTCCAGCAGTTGGCAGGAATTCAACTGCTTAAATGTGCAGAGATTTTTCAACTGTTCAAATGTCCACAAATTTCCAGTTTCTATCTGGATTGTTTATGATATGTTTTGGTTTTATCAGTCATGGAACATGAAGCAAGCACCTCATCTGTGCTTTCTAGCTTTTCTTTCCAGATCATTATCCAGAACCTATGGCTCAATTACATATTCTCCAAAATAATGAAATAATGTTCAGGAGGAAAACAGATATTTTTCCAGGTTATCCAGGAGAAAAATACTGAAATCCACCTTCTTCACTTCCTCTGGCCATAGTGGATAAGCCGATGTGATGGGTATTTATTCCTTCCACAAACAGGAATAGGCACTTAAAAACAGAACTTCTGAGTGCCCTACAGTGATTTAAGGCTCAAAGAAGTAAGATATGTGGGGTGCAATGACTTTGCTTCTTATTTGCCTTTTTGTCCTAACTCAGGTCAAATGACTCACTTTCCCATGGGCTTCACCCATTCCCTATAGTATACTACCAATAATTTCATTAGTCCTGTGTTCCAAATCCATTGAGAAAACGCACACTAGCACAGATAACATATATACTTATGTACATACATATATGGTCAGAAACTTGTTTCATTATGTATGCATGTGTACAGGTACACACATGTGTGTATGTCAGTAGATAAACATTCCACCCCATATATATGTACATATGAAAACATATATATATATAAAAAAAATATATATATATATATATATATATATATATATATATATATATATATATATAATATATATAATATGTGGGGAATGGCCCCTCACCAGAATAAATGCTGACTCTAGGTATGAAAAACAGAGCACATCCCTTAACACTAATATCCAAATATAATTATTATTGTCTGAAAATAAAGCTGAATCAATGGATGCCCTTAGAATTTAGTGTTTAGTGAATAATAATGACCACAGAAAAATTTAAATGTGATATGTTGTGTGATAGGTATCAAGTTGAATAACAAATGTACTTATAAGTGACAATTTTTTAATAAAGTAAATATACTTATGACCTTATGTATGAAACTGTAGCCCTTCTGTGTATCCCTGAAAATAAATTAATTTTTAAAAAAGGAAAAAATAACAGAGAGCACACCCCTCTCAAGAAATGATTTTCCAGAATCTGCCATGTACAATAATCATCTTGTTGGTTCTCACAGGAAAAGCATAGGAAGAATTTCATGTTGCCACAATGCCAGAGTGAATCTGACTATATGTCATTGCCTTATCAAGTGAAATAAATGGACATAAATTCTTTTTGCTGTTCATTAATATTTGTTGTTATGGATTGGAAGTAGAGCTTGACATCATTGTGTTAGGACTCCATTGTACCAGTGGAACACAGGAAAAATCATTTTGAGGAGGTGACAGGTTGACCAGGGGAGGGTGTGAAAAGGTGCCAGGTTGACCAGGAAAAAGGGATAACATATTGATATTCAGCTGCATATTCTCACAAACATAGCCACCAACATTTCCTAGACTGTATTGACTGTTCATTTTCAGAAGTCCACTAAGTGCTCAAAAGTCTCTAGCTATGTGCCAGAAGAATCTGGGTATGCACATGCCCTCCTGCTTATATCTCCTTCTTGAGAACTTGCAGTTATGGGCTTTATGCAGTAGTTCAAAGGCAAATGTCAAGGAAACAGCCCATGTGAATGTTTTCCTGTCCATCTGAACCACCTCATGTATTTTGTTGTCCATCTTCATCCACATTCCCAAATATTGACTCTCTAGGGATCATTACTCTGCTTGACAGAGGAAAGTCCACTAATAGAGAAAACAGCAAGTTATTCATTGGAGTATGTGTAGATTCAGGATATTCTGCAAGGATTAAATTTCAAAGTTGTACAATGACAACTTGGAGAAGATGGCCAAATCTGGGCCTCCGAAGAAACCAGAAACATGCCATTTGGAATATGTAAAGAGAAAAATGTATAGAGGGAATATTCCATACTCAGTTTCTCCTGACTTTGGAGTTAGCGGTTGTGTAATGTGTATGCCTACGGAGAAGGGATTCCTTCACTGCAGATGACAGTTGCCTGACATTTGTCTATTCCTCAATCTAAGGTGCTTGCCATGTACATTAGGATCATTTCACACCTCCACACATCCAGATTCAGATAAATCTTGGAGCAAACTGTGCTCCAGGGTGCATCATGGCTACTCAAAGGAAAAGCAATGTCTGCCAAAGAGATGACCAGTTGTCCTCCTGGAACAATTATCTAATGACCACAAGCTGTTCTAGTAGTTTGGACTTATATACTGAGTACAACCCTTTATAATGGTCTTTTAGAGAGCTCCACAGCAGGTAGCAGGATGACATCTGATGTCGCTGCCCTTCAGTTACTCACACTGGAAGAAAAAGGAGAGGTATTCCCCATAGCAGTGACATTTATCCAGTTCCTGTTGTGTTTTTTGTTTGTTTTGGTTTTTTGTCAGTCCTGGGGCTGAACTCAAGGCCTGAGTACTGTCCCTGGCTTATTTTTCTCAAGACTAACACTCTACCACTTGAGCCACAGCACCACTTCTGACTTCTTCTCTGTATTTGGTACTGAGGAATCAAAGTCTGGGCTTCATGTCTGAGAGGCAATCACTTTACCAACAGGCCATATTCCCAGCCCCTACCTGTTGGTTCTCTACAATGTATCCTAGAATTATCCAATGCAGACAACTATGGCAACTTCAAGACACCACCAGTAAAAGATGAACAGCACTCTGGAGCCTTCTCTCCAAAATAACATCCCTAAGTACTGTCCCACCTCTAGGTTCTCTAAGGGTGACCTTTTATAGAAGGTCTAGTGGTGACAAAGAGCTTAGTGTTTATGAGGCAAGAACTCTTGTCACTAGTCCATATCCCCAGCCCCCTTTTGTAACTCTTAATATTACAAATTTTAACGACCATTTTGATATTTAATCTCCTAAATAACTTTTATTTTTTTAAAACATGAACAATTATGAATAAATTCAAACATCCTGTTGGTTGTGATGAAAACACTATTTTTAAAGTGAACACAAATATATGCTCCTTGCTCTAAAACAACGACATTTCAGAAATATTCAGTTAACATAGAAAACTACTGTTCCATTTTTCTAATGAAGATACAGTTTGACATGCAACTGAACAACATTCCTATTATCTTCTGATTCCTCTCACAAAGCTTCCACCATAATCTCCTAGTCTCTCGGGAACCTCCAAACCCTGAGCTACTTTCATGAGTCACGAGGAGCATGGTAGCCCCTCTCCATAGAAGAAAGAAGCCCTCTTTTACATTTTCCACCATATAGACAAATTCGGCTCCTTGAAGAATTTTCATGTGTTCTACTATGTTCATGTTGTGAGCTGGGGTTATCACCATAATGACTGTTTCTACCATAGGTCCTGGGAAGTTCTCCTGTAGTTGGTGCATTATGGTAATCACCTGAAAGATCAAAGAAGAAGTCACATAATATTGACAACAATGCTTTTGTATCATATGATGATTTTTAAGTACCACATGTTTGGGAATACTTAGTTTTGACTTGCTGAAACATCACTGAAATTCTAAGTGTTCATTTTGACTCTGTGATTCATAGAGTTAAACAATCATGCGGTATGTTGTAACAATTTTCCTGTAAAACTGTCTGAGATACCTTATTTAGTTTTAAAATTAGAGTGATCCAAACAATGCAAAGAGGATCCTAGGTGCTATTTTTCACTTCTTGGTTACCAATGTAACGCTGTAATTTATATGTCAACAGTGGACTTTCTTACCAAAGTCATCATATGCATAACAATATAAACCTCTCCTGGAATGATGATTTCTGTCATATCTCCTATCGTAGCCACCACAGTCACTAAATTTAAAACAAAGGCAACAATTAATAGAAGCTTTAACCATGTGAGTAATATGTTTAATAGAATATGTAATGCATATATCCTTTAGGATTGGTTCTTCTCTGGAACTGTAACAACCATAATCATTGTATCCATATTCTCTAGGTTCTGCAGCAAAACCCTTGATGTCTGCAGAATTTGGGTGGTCTTCTCTTGAATAATATAAAGTAGAAAGTTGTAAATAACAACTGTTAACTACCAGAACAGAAACAATTCTTTAAAACAAAGAAAGGGGGACTGGGAATATGGCCTTGTGGCAAGAGTGCTTGTCTCATATACATGAAGCCCAGGGTTCGATTCCCCAGCACCACATATATAGAAAATGGCCAGAAGTGATGCTGTGGCTCAAGTGGCAGAGTGCTAGCCTTGAGCAAAAAGAAGCCAGGGACAGTGCTCAGGGCCTGAGTCCAAGACCCAGGACTGGCAAAAAAACAAACAAACAAACAAACAAACAGGGAAAGGGATTCCATTGTAAAACTGGACAAAGAAAATGTTTAGACATTACTCCCAGTCAGATCAATCAGAAGCATATAAAAATATTCAGAATACAAATAAGCAAAAAAAGTACTCATTAGCAGATTCATGCCTGTGATAATGCCCATAATTTGTGATTCTGCTGCAATACTGACAGAAATGTAACTAGAACATGCTTTGTAAAATTGGTGATCACATGCTATTTTAAAAATGTTACCTGTTGGGGCTGGGGATATGGCCTAGTGGCAAGAGTGCCTGCCTCATATACATGAGGCCCTGGGTTCGATTCCCCAGCACCACATATACAGAAAATGGCCAGAAGTGGCGCTGTGGCTCAAGTGGCAGAGTGCTAGCCTTGAGTAAAAAGAAGCCAGGGACAGTGCTCAGATCCTGAGTCCAAGCCCCAGGACTGGCAAAAAAAAAAAATGTTATCTGTATGGACTATTGATTCTTTTTCTGCATACTTAAGACAACTGAAAATAAATGCTCATAACACACACACACACACACACACACACACACACACACACACCTCATTGTAGAACCATCCCAAGCATATGACTGCTTATGTATTACAAAGATATAATTAAGTCTTTCTAACCTATATGAATATAAAGAGCTGGGTTACACTTTAATGTCGATATATCTTGTGATTCTATGATATAGAAAAAAGTAATATAAATAATCAAGTAGTGTTTGTTTCCATTAGCATGAAACACAGATTAGGACAAATAACTGCTTAAATGGATGGCAATTTTTGGTGGAGGGTTCTGGCTGTGAACAGAAAATCATCTTCTACAATGCCATATAAACTACATTATACACTCAACAGCCATCCTCAGAAGATGTCACCTGTTTTGTTATCTTATTTACCTATCTTTAGTAGAATGAACAGGTCTTCGGGATGCAGAGTCATCTCTCTGGAAACAGATAGGCTTTCTTTGTGGCATAATTTCATTCTTCTTTTTCCAATGCGACAAAGGACCTGTAATTTAAAAATAATTACATAAAAAATCATGTTCAGAATTTATGAAAGACACTAAGTAAGCCCCGCTATACCCTGTCACAAGTGTTTTTGATGAAGTCCACAATATGGCAATTATTCCTGTCTTTTAAATATTAATTCCTGAATCTAATATAATTTAATTCCTAAATCCTTGATAGTCGAGAGGCTGAATTCAATATTGAATGACCTTATACTGCTTCAATCTGCTTCAAAAGTTATTTACAATAGTGTTTTCCTCATCTACATGTTGTTAGGAATATTATATACAATATGTACTGGTGTAACCTATTCATGTGTACACATACCCACACATATATATCAGTATATTTTGTTACATGGAAAATATTTTCACTATATCTCACTTCCAGTAGTTTGTCAACCAAGTGCCTTGTATAGATATGTATCCCCCACTTCACTTATCATTTGTGTCCATTATTTCTATTTCTATTTCTATTATATCAGTGTTGTAACTGGACCTGACTCTTCCAAAACAAGACATTCTTCACATACAAAGAGGAATGTACTTCCACTACAGCTACCCTTCTCTTTTAATACTCAAATATTACCATTCTGGTTAAAACATTTGATAGCTGCTCGCAAAACAGTTTGTCTATATTCTTACCTAAATGGCCACCTATATTTTCAAAGTACCATTTAATAAGCCTCACCAAGCTAGTGATCTTGATGCTTGATGCAAAATTAACTTTGTTATACTTTCAAAACAATAAAAGAATAAAGCTTCACCATATGTTTAAAGGGCTTTCCTTTGCTTATTTAAATTAGAAAACATTTTTTAGAATACCTTTGAATGGGGCTGGGGATATAGCCTAGTGGCAAGAGTGCCTGCCTCGGATACACGAGGCCCTAGGTTCGATTCCCCAGCACCACATATACAGAAAAAACGGCCAGAAGCGGCGCTGTGGCTCAAGTGGCAGAGTGCTAGCCTTGAGCGAGAAGAAGCCAGGGACAGTGCTCAGGCCCTGAGTCCAAGGCCCAGGACTGGCCAAAAAAAAAAAAAGAATACCTTTGAATGCCTTATTACTATAGCAACGACATTAACAAATGTAGGAATGCTTTTTGTTTTAAAGTGTGGTCACATTCCAATAAGCCTCATAAGATTAAAGTATATTACCAGGAAAATCCAGTTAGTACACCTCCTCCGAAATACTACCACAGTGTCATATAGAGAATAGCTTGGTATGTCCCTGTTATGGTGTGTAGGTATTCTGTGGTTTGTTGTACTGCCTTTTGACACATGAGAACGCAATTCGGATAAAGCTGGTCCAGAAAAATAAAATCAAAACTCAAAGCTCAGAGTATAGTTTCTTTCAAACTACTGTAAAATGAAATAAATAAATCATAATGTCTGTACAGTAGGGAATATCCTAGTGAGGAACCTATATTAGAATGATGCTGAATATGCTACTAGCCTTCCATGTAGACATACATTTTTCTTTAGGCATTTCCTTTTCTTTAAAATGAGATTTAAACTTTACATTTTACTTGACATAGTTCTTGTGTTTTCCTTTGGAAGTTACCTCCATTGCTTTTAAAATTACTGTTAGATGAGACGTAAGCCCTTTAATATCACATAGCATATCTTTTAAGCAACATTCTTTATGCTGCTGGCTCATTTGTAACACCATTCTTTCTACAATTTACCAGAAGTTCCTGGTTGCAAACTCTTAAAAGTTTTGGTCTTACAATTCTTTGAAAAGCAGTGCCTCAGGCAGAGCAAAAAAATACTCACCTACATGACTAAAACTAATGCTTGATCATAAAACTAAGAAAATTTCAGAAAATTTTTTCTTCTCATTTTTTTCTGGGCCAGTCCTGGGCCTTGAACTCATGGCCTGAGCACTGTCCCTGGCTTCCTTTTGCTCCACGCTAGCACTCTACCACGTGAGCCACAGAGCCACTTACAGCATATTCTGTTTATGTGGTGCTGAGAAATCAAACCCAGGGCTAAATGCAAGCTAGGTAAGCACTCTAACACTAAGCCACATTCCCAGCTCCTCATTTTTTGTTTTATTACATATATTGTAACAGAAAGTATAACAGCAAAAAGCAATAATACTATGGCAAACACCCAAACTGTTTAGTGATTTAAGTGCTACCTAACTTGAAAATTAAATTCTTCATTTCTCAGCATTTGCCTATTTTCCCCCCAAAATGAACTTTTATTAACTTTTCACATGCAAAATGCTGCAATATGAACATTTTCATTTTTGACTCCATATTATGCTTGTAGAGTAACATACTCATATTTTATGACAACATAGTTTTCTAGGGGATGTTATCAATACCTTTTGAAAGTTCACTGATGATGTATAAACACAGCTGTTTGTCTTCTGTCTTCTAAAATCAGTAATATAAACATGTATCTTTCTAATATATCCTCTGTATACTATGAAGTGTATGTTTCCCACAATCATGTATGAATAAAAATCTTCATTTGCTAACTTCTGTTCCTGATTCCTAGAGGTCATCTATTTAGGTCAATGTTTCAACTCCTTTTGTAAACATTCTTGTTGTTTACCTATTTTGTGTATAATGTAAAACTGACAATAAAGTGCTTTCCGACCATTTCAAGTCAAGCACCGTTAGTAATAGCACAACTAATATTCTGCATCTTAAATTTATGTCTTCCAAATTATTGGCTATCACTTAAAAATTTTTCTGGTAACTATTTACATATAAAATTATTTTATTTCTTTGGCTCAATTTGATTCTTAGAACTCATCATTTTCAGTTTTGCTACTGTATTCCTTTGAGCTGTTCTTTGATTTCTGTCCGCAAATTTTTCAAAGTATGTCTAGGTATGTTGTGAGAATTTACATATATGATCACTCTGATTTATAGGCTTCACAATACCCAGTAAATTGTGTTTTGAGATTCACATGCAACTAAAAATGTCTTACCACTTCTAGCTTTCCTTTTATGGTCTCTGATTTTACTTGAAATCTCATGTAAGCCTACACTGATCTCTTTTCTGGTAAAGACAATGGTTCTCCTGCAACATTTGTTCTAACTATTCCATTCACTGAGACAATTCTTGCTAATACAAAATGGACCTTCTATACTCTCATATTCTTACTATTTTTATGTCATCAATATCAACAAAGTGCATGCTAAGTATTAGTGTGATCCTGCAAACACAACTTGTAACTTTTACACTGCAATATACAAAGATAGTTAGTGGGTTTTAAGAGGAAGATTTCATGCACTAGGGAAAAAACTTAATTATGATGCTCTTAGTAATTTTAGAGAACTGAAAGATATACACATCTCACAATGGTACCTGAATATCACACCAATCATTGGAAGTACTGATTTTACAGTATTTTCAACCTATAATCATTAATGATTTATGTCTACAGAATCCCATAGTATTATTCCTGAGAGGAAAGCAAAATGCCCACACTAATGCACCAGCAGTTTTTATTCTTATGCAGAAACCAGGTAATTCAAGATAGCTTTACCTCATTCATAAGAAACAAATTTCACCGCATAAAAATTTTCTTTTTCTAGGCTCTTTATATCCTGCTCTCACAGTCTACACTGACTGGTCCTGGAGCAGAATGATTAGGTCTTTTAGGAGAAGGACCACCACTTCTAGAAAATGGACTTCTGGTAAATGGTAGGTGTTGCCTAGAAGAACTGAAGTTTAAATTAAGACTATGTCTCCCACCATCTGTATTGAACAGAGAATCTCAGTAAAGCACCATCTACATTGACCACTCTTCTTTCATTTTTATTCATAATATTAAAATTTCCATGTAGCCTTAAGGAATAAAGCATCATCAAACTCAGAACATTCTGAAATACCTATTCTTTTCTTACATATGTTTTTGTTTCAAGCCCAGAATTAGAACATGGTAGCTGATGCATTGTCTCCTTGGCTGTGTGCTACAAAATGTACCATGCCACTACAGCACCTAGAATTACCTTTCATTATGCCAAGTACAAGTAATAAAAATGGCATATAGAAAAAATTCCAAATGCCAGTCTTGGTAAACAAAAGATATGTGGAATCCTCAAGACACATTTGAAGTCATGTGGACACAACTGGAAAGTAAAGAAGCAAAATTTTATCCCTTTGAATATGTTTAAAATTCAGAGAAGGGCTGGGGATATAGCCTAGTGGCAAGAGTGCCTGCCTCGGATACACGAGGCCCTAGGTTCAATTCCCCAGCACCACATATACAGAAAACGGCCAGAAGCGGCGCTGTGTCTCAGGTGGCAGAGTGCTAGCCTTGAGCGGGAAGAAGCCAGGTACAGTGCTCAGGCCCTCACCAAGGCCCAGGAATGGCCAAAAAAAAAAATAAAATTCAGAGAATATTGAATTCTCTTATAAGCAAACTTAAAACTTCCTCCTAAGACTTCTGAAACGTTTGTAGGTCTAAGCACTTTGATACTATTGTAAGAATGACGTTTGTCACAAAAACATTTTTAATTCATAATTATCTTGAGGATAAATAGTATAAATGGCAGAGCACCGTACAATTTAGGAAAATATTGAGTGACTGTACTCATTCCACAAGCTTTCCACTTTAAAAGTCTCATCCTTCAACTTTAAATATGCATGGGAGGAAAAGGGCCATTCTGAACAATATTAAAAACTAATTTGCTACATAAACTTACTAGCTTTCAATCCTCTGTTTTCATATGGATACTTTAAATCATTACTGAAGTGCCTGTCACAGTAAGAGTGGCCTCTTGCTCCTCGATGTGCTCCTCTTCCATAGCTCTGACTTCTTTGTTTCACTTTATTTCTTGAAAGAACTGGTCTTCTCCCTCTATGACGATTATCAGAATAGGATTTGCCTGCTGGCTCTACTTTAATTACTTTTCCATCCAAACGCTGAAAAAATCAGTATTTTTCCATCAATAATACCATCTAATTTACTTTCAGTTTTATGTCTATGCCTTACATCTTATCGCAGATATAATAAGGTATTAAGTCAATATCTTAAGTCATCAAGCATCTTCCTTCAAGTGGAAGGCATTCATTTCCTTCACTCTAGATAAAAACACCCAGAGTTCTTGTGTTTACTCAGATCTTGTGCTTACTCAGTTTACAGCATCCCAATACTGTATACTGTGTAACACAAAGAAGTGGTTCAATTATAAGTTGGAGGAAAGATTAAAATATTAGCTTACAAAGCCTGTTCCTTTGCCGAAAACTAGAGCAAAATAAGTAAGTGCTAAAAATTACTCAACTATCAAATTTTTTTATATACTTAAACCAGGAGCCAAATGCCACATTTAGTTTCTTTTAAATGTCATAATCATGGACAAGAAAGATAGCAAAGAACATGTTGTCAGAAACCATGCACTGACATACAGAAAAAAAAAAAAAAACTGAAATTACCGAAGACAGTTGCAAAATGAACAAGTAAGCATAAGAGTAGGCAATAATGAGAGGATGGTATACTGGGCAAAGCTTAAAGAAGTAAGAGAACCATAAAAGATACCAAGGGGGATAAAAGGAAACTAAAAATTCCAGAACACAGAACGAGTGCAAGATTAAAAGAAATCTAAACTTTATCACAATGAAGACATTTAAAGTCAAATGATGATACCTTATACTTCTGGCTCCTACTTACACATGAGACTGGAGATCTTAGAACAGTTATTTAAATATCCAATTAACTAGGAAAAAATGGGCCTGAAGGCTTTGCTCAAATTGAGCCACATTTTGAGCTAAAATTGAAGAGCAGAAGCTTGGGGACCTGAGTTCAAATCTTGACATTGCAACCAAAAGGGCAAAAGTGGCTAGACGGACAGTATCTCTAGAATTAAAGCTCCTGGAAGACATAGTGTCTTCAGGATAAAAATAAGCACTCATTTATCACTACTGTAAAATCAATAATCAAGAAAATGTCTTCACTAAAATCACTCTTCATGATGAATTCAAAGTACTGCAGGAGAGAAAGAATTCATCACTTTGGCCACATGAGTTTCCATCTAACAAGAAGTGATTGCGTAATTGAATTTAATTATTGTTCAAACTCATCTTGCTCCAAAATTTTCTAACAGGAATTCTGTGTTCCAACCTCTGTGTCTTTTAATGCCTTTATTTCACAGAAATACTTCCATGATTTTGAGCAAAATCCAGACACTGAGAAGGTGGAGACCAGGAAGTTAAAGTATCAGTGCAAGTACTGCAGACCAAGGGAGGTAAATTTCAAAAGTGTAGTTTAGGGTGGCCAGGCAAAATAAGCAGTACTTTCAGTTCAAAATCTACTCCAAAAGCAACACAGCTGGAGGAGTGATGCAAGAAGTACAACATGGATGACATGGTCCCAAAAGAAACATATATTACATATTTATGTATCTATACTCCCTGGGTTTATCAACTTTATGGCAACAATGAAAACAATTTTCCATAGTATCTGTTTAGCAAGCATAAACCTAGAGCACAAACCACAGGCCACAAAAAGTAGTAAACAAACAAAAGAATTCCTGCTACAAGTTATCATAGATTTTATTTCTTTTTGTTGATGTTGTCCTTTCCTTTTCTTTCTCTTTTACTTGGCATTTTGTTTTAATTCTGTAGCTTATATTCTGGTTTCAAGACTTAACAACACAAAACATGAAGCACACTAGGGTTACTTAGCGTGACCTTTACCCCATGAGGCACACCTCTAATACCTGGCCTTTTGCCAATTAGGTTGAGATGGAGTCTTATGTTCTTGAAACTACCAGGCTCCAGATTTCAGCCACTGAAGTAGCTAGCATTAGAGGAATAACTCACCAATGTCCTGCAAGTTTTACTTGTTTGAAAGCTAACATACTCTTCCAGCCCAGACTAGAACAGGAAAATGAAACAACTTCCATTCCCAATATTTTCATTTGTGATCCTACTAGGACTTGAAGTCAGGACTTCTAAGCTTTTGCTCAACATTTTCTATAGTGTAGTGCTCCAATCTTTACACCATTTCTGGCTTTTTTATTTCTGGCTACATGATAATAAAGGTGTCTTGCTTTTGTTTGCCTAGATGTCTAAGAAAATGATCTGAAGATCTCAGCTGCGTAAATGCATAGTGTTTTAGGCACAAATCATACCTACATGGCTCACAGCCATTTCTGAGTAAATTACAACATAAAAATCAAAGGTTCTAGTGGCCATCGTGTCACCTTAGAAATAGCAGAAAAGAAAAAACAACAACATGATAAAGTTTTGAACAGAAGTAGGATGCTATTAAAAGCTGCTTACTTTTCCATCCATCTTTTTGACTGCCCTCTGAGCATCTGCAGTGATTTCAAAAGTAATAAAAGCAAAGCATCTAGACCTCTTGGTTTTCCCATGCTTCAGCAATATAACTGCAACAGACACTATTTCAATTTATGTAAAATACATAGAAAATGAAAGTTCATGAACACTTAAAAATATTACAATGGCCACAGCACTTCAAATTTTTCTTCAAAATCACAAAAATTTACAATTTCTATTTTTATTGCTATTTCCCGTGTCACCATGCAAAGCCTTTCAACTGAGCATATGACATCCTATTTCATATCCGACCTCCACAACATATTTGTGATTTTGATTTTCAGTGCTAGAGATACATAGGGTGGTACATTAACTCAGTACTTGTTTTTCACAAATAGTATTGTTCATGAAAGTTTCAAACACAGGC
This sequence comes from Perognathus longimembris pacificus, assembly GCF_023159225.1. Lineage (NCBI taxonomy): Eukaryota > Metazoa > Chordata > Mammalia > Rodentia > Heteromyidae > Perognathus > Perognathus longimembris. The sequence goes on along the minus strand of NW_025957244.1, from coordinate 35,159 downwards.
ATTTTAAGTTAGCTATTTGAAAGATTATTCAATATATTCGACAGAGACTGGACTGTAAGAATTACCTTCCGCTATGTGTCCAAATTTGCAAAAGATCCTTTCAAGATCCTTTTCTTTGGTCTCAGCACTAAGGCCTCCTACAAACACTTTCCTAGGGTGATGAGATTCCATCCTCTTGCTGTGAGTGGATAAAAAACAATCATAATCATTCATGTTTTTACTGCGCTTAATATTCAAGTCATAGAATCTGACAATGAGTTCTTAGTGTTATTTCAAGCAACAAAATCTGTAGTATATAAAGCAGAGGTATTATTGGCCTACTAGATAAAAGTAACAAATTTCATGCAATTCCGATAACTTTATTTAATGTAAAATATGACCTTAATATGTAAATAGGAGGTGTGTCACTTTTTAACATATATCATTAAAATATGGTATATACTTGTGTGGTACAACAAACAATAGTAGATTTTGTCAATTAAAGCAGCAATAACATATACACTATTCACATATTTAATTGCATAATCAGAGTCCATGACACCTAGCGTATTCACACTGTAAGATACAACTCAATCCCTATCAACTATAATTTATCCCCAGTGCTGGGCTTGGAGTCAGGGCCTGAGCACTGTCCCTGCCCTCATTTTGCTCAAGGCTACCACTCTACCACTTCAACCACAGTGACATTTCCTTCTTTTTCTGTTTATGTGGTGCTGAGGTATGTAACACCCAGGCTTCATGAAGGCAAGGCAAATACTCAAGGGCAAAGCCCTTGAGTCCCAGCCCTGACTATCAACTTTTAAAAGTGATATTTTTGAACTCTAAAAATTTACAGAAAAGGAAATATTAGTAGTGGAACCTATGTAACTGTTAAACTTGTAAGGTTTTTAAGATGAACACACATATGAAGTGCTTTCGAATGTTTTTCCTCTGTCCCCAATTATCATAATCACTATTAAAAAGTTCTTCCAGGGGCTGGGGATATAGCCTAGTGGCAAGAGTGCCTGCCTCGGATACATGAGGCCCTAGGTTCGATTCCCCAGCACCACATATACAGAAAAACGGCCAGAAGCGGCGCTGTGGCTCAAGTGGCAGAGTGCTAGCCTTGAGCGGGAAGAAGCCAGGGACAGTGCTCAGGCCCTGAGTCCAAGGCCCAGGACTGGCCAAAAAAAAAAAAAAGTTCTTCCACCTCAATGTTTTTCTTGCCAAATTTTAAACTTGCTAAAATGGTGAGTTGTGGTACAGGATATTTTTGTCATTAGTTGATCAAATGCCAACTGTGAAGATCTTCCTTGCCAACGTCAGTATACAGCGGTTAGATGAGATGAGAAAACTAAAGCAAACGTCCAATATTTTGAACATTTCCTTAAGATGGGTCATTTGCCCACATTAAATTAGCAGTGCCATTTGTTATGTGCAGTGTTTGTGTTGTATTCCAAAAGGGACAATAATCTATGGAGGCACAACTTAAGGTGGGAAGGGGTTTTATTTACAAAGGGATTTTATTTACAACCTAAAACCTGGAACCAGAGCAGCCTTCCATCTCCAAATGCTAGCTTGGGAATACTTCGTCCTAGGCTACCTACCCCGAACCAATACCTGAGATCTGTCCTCACCTGAACTCTGAACCTCCACATCTTAATCTCTAACCACCTCAACTTCCAAGCCTCCAGAGGAGCAAGCTTCCTTCCTGTTGGCCTCATTCTCCTCAGGCATTAATAAGACTCAAGTCTCCTCCCAGGTTTTAGGCTTGTCTACAGGCTCTGACTTCCCCACAGGCCTCAGGCTTGAGACAACCCCTCAGGCCTCGGACTCCGGACTCCCCCTTGGGCTTTTGGCTCCCGATGCCCCTTCAGGCTTTGGGCTCTGGTTGACTCTGCCCCACTCCACCAGCCAGCAGGGCATGGCTCTATCCCTGCTCCTCCAGTCACCCTGGTTCGGCTCCGTGCTCCTCTCCTAGGGCCAGTCTGGTTGGGTCACTGCTCTGCTCCTCCAATGGCCCAGTTTCGGCTCCGCTCAGCTTCACTCACCTTTTTCCTATTCCGGGTCTTCTCTTCACCCCCTCCTTCCCCAGATGCCCAGGCAGGCAGCCTATTTATACACCCTGGGCGGTCCAGCCCACCACCTCTCCGATCGCCAGACAAACTTGGAGCTCCACTCCTGCTCTCCAGACCAATTAAAAGTGCCCCCCTGGCTGTCCGGAACAATTAAAACTGCCACCCGTGCTGTGGCGGGGCATTTCCTAGGCTGCCCCTCCCTTACTCCTGACACAGCCTGTTGCCACGCCCCCTCCCACGTCCTACGCAGTGACGCCACAGGGGGCGGGACTTCCCTGCCACGCCTGTTATTCCTTGTGCCTTTTGCCTTGGTTGATGTAATTCCGAATGTATGTGTGAAAACCGACGGGAAAGCCAGCAGTGGTGAAGTCCGCGTGAATCAAAAAGGCGGGCGGTGGCTTCTCCAAGCAGAAAAAAATTGCTAAGAAAAAAAAAGTCAACCAGAGGCAAGCTTCCACAAGAAGGGCCAAGAATGAAATGGCAGTTGTGTTTCTCCCCTGTGGAGAGTGGTTTTGTGCAGCTTTCCCTGCCGGTTATCAGCGTGCAGGCCGCTCCCTCAGGCGGGAACAAACTCGCCGCTCCGCCATTTTCCTCTGCAAGGGAGGGGCCCCACGCGCATTTTACGCTCAGTGCAACCAAGCGCCTCCGATATACACACAGCGATGCGCGTTCCTGTAATTTGCGGAAATGCTTTTACGACCTCCGGTAACCCTGAGGTAAAAAGACAAAAGTCTGTGCTACACCCACTTACTCTTCACCACAGAGGATTCAGCTTCGGACAATGCCCGCCTGGCTCAAAATTCACTTCTGTATTTAATTTCCACATTCCTTACCTTCTTCCCGCAGTTTCGTACCCTGACGCGCTCAGCTGCTTCACCGGCCCCCGCAGGCACCGCTCCGTGGGCTTGGACCCCCGAAGGTCCCGGATGTAGGGCCGGGGAAGGGGTGGGGAGGAAGTCGGCAACGTGGAAGCTCTGAAAGTGAAGGGGGAGCCAGTAAGTAAGTAGGGAGTTTGGGAATCCCCCACGATGGGATGTAAAACCAAACCAAAATACTCGCTGTGGGTTACCCTCCAGCCTCATTGCCATTGTTTTCATATGACTATAGCGTTTGATAGAACCTTTGTTACTAAAGGGTGCTTCATAAACTCCCCTCTCCCCAATACTGACATTATGTCCTCCCAAGGGCTCCGACTACGTCAGACACACGCAAAACCAAAGTGAGGAATCCAAACCCTCCATTTCTCCCTTCCCCTCCCTGCCTGCCTGCCTGCTTTCCTGTCTTTCTCCCTTCCTTCCTTCTTTCCTTTTTCTTTCTCTTTCTTTCTTTCTTTCCTTCTTTCTTTCTTTCTTTCTTTCTTTCTTTCTTTCTTTCTTTCTTTCTTCTTTCTTTCTTTTTTCTGTTTCTCTGTTTCTCTTTTTCTCTCTCGTAAAAATTGGTTTGGAGTTGTTCATTTATTGCTGTACAAGTACTAGTGCCAGAACTTTTCTCCTTGTACTTTCATTCACTGTATACCCTTAATCCCCAATCTCAGCCTGCTGAAGGCCTTTGTTTACAGATATGTTCTAAAACACCCTCATTGTAGATTTTATCTACAGCAGTTATTAAGCATGTAGACTCTCATTGCATTGTTATGTACTTGGAATTTCAACACATTATTCTAAATAATGATTTGGGTGATCATATATTTTTTTCTTTCTTTCCCAGAAATAGTCCAGCACTGATACCAGACACACAAACTAGAGTTCTATACAGTTAACACTTCCTTTAGACTATTTTAAATAAATCAAAATTACTACTCTGAATTGATTGCCCTATGTTCTCATCTGAGATTGACACTTGAATAATTGTACATTCTCCAGGAGAGATGACCTGCTTTTCAAGTTCAATATGTAAAATGTGTATTTTATTCAATTGCTATTCCTTTGGGGGAAAATATTTTACAGTTAAATGCTGCATTTTCAAAAGTAGACATTGGGCACTGAGCACAGATCACAGTTAACCCTGTCATAGAAATTATCCATTGTAGAGTTAGTAATAGGAAAAGACTGAAAGCATATTTAAATTGTAAAACAGAAGTTATATGATATCATTTTCTCTAAAAGTAAAGCACCATCATCAGTGAAATGAAGTATCTAAAGGTTTTGGATACCCACATCGATTTTAGGAATCCTATAATAAGACAATTGTTTTTCAAAAAAATTCTAGAATTCATTTAACAACATTAGTAGCTGTAAGATTTTACCATGAATGCTCTCACAAATATAAAATCAATCATGTCACCATAAATGTGTTTTATACCAACATAATGTTTAGGACTTCCTATAACAATAATATTTTATCAGAGTGATTTTACAGGGAAAATGTACATAAGCACTTAGTAATATTGAAAACTGCTCAATAATTTCAAATAGGCTTTGGATAGGAAAGCTTATTTGCAAACTAGTGATCTTTTCTCAGAGGCACAGTTAAGGAAAACTATTATGAGGAAATATAGTAACAATTTAGTAAGATGAGCTTTGAGAATGATTTAATCTTAGCTATTTCAAGTATTACCGAATTGTAGGTATTAAAATAGAAATAACAAATATAGTAGTTAAGGATGTAGCACAAAGACTTTATGCTGATGTACTGGCATTTGAACTCAGGGCCTTTCCTTTTTAATTGTGTTGTACTTTGAACAGAGGTATTTGCATTTCTCAGGGATACTCTGGACCACATTTCAGCCTGTTTGTTCTGATTATTGTTGAAATACTGTCCTGTTTCCAGTCAGAGCAGGCCTGGCCTGTGAACTTTTGTCTACACTGCCATGGCTGAGTGGATACGCATATCCCACCACAGTCAGCTTTCTCTGAAGACATGGTGAAACATGGTCATTTTGCTCAGACTATCCTTTGAAACACAATGCTCCTGATCTCTGGCTCATAAGAAATGTATTTTATACCTGTAAACTAAGAGTGTCTAAATTCCTGTCCTCAATCATTTCTTCCTCTCTTCTTTTCTTTCTTTCTCTTGCTCTTTTTCCTTCCTTCCTTCCTTCCTTCCTTCCTTATTTTCCTTCTTTATTGTCTGTGTTGACATTTCTTTCCCTGTTTCATTCTACCATTCTTTTTTTATTTTTACCCCCTTTCTTCTTCCTTCTTTACTCCCCTTCCTTCCTCTTTGTCTTTCTCTATCCCTATCCCCTTATTTCTGTATTTCAACTTCAATCTTCTCTTTTTTCACATTCTTTCAGTTTCTCTTTCTGCTTTTGCTTTCCTTTACTCTCATTACTTTCACTTCTTTCTTTCTTTTTTATCTCTCTTTCCTTCCTTCTTCACTTCTTTCTCTATTCCTTTCTTTTTCCTTGACTCTAAGTGCTGCTATTGGGCCTGGGTGCAGTCCCTAAGTTTTTATGCTGAAGTCTGGTGCACCACCCCTTGAGGCTGTACCAATACTTCTGGTCTTTTGATAACTATTTTTTTTTTGGCCAGTCCTGGGCCTTGGACTCAGGGCCTGAGCACTGTCCCTGGCTTCTTCCCGCTCAAGGCTAGCACTCCGCCACTTGAGCCACAGCGCCGCTTCTGGCCGTTTTCTGTATATGTGGTGCTGGGGAATCGAATCTAGGGCCTCGTGTATCCGAGGCAGGCACTCTTGCCACTAGGCTATATCCCCAGCCCTTTTGATAACTTTTGAATAGAGTTTCCTGTCTTGGCCATCTCTGAAGTGAATTCTCAGATCTCATCCTCCTCTGTAGCTAGGAATACAATGAGGAGCTACTGTCATTGGTTCCATAGGGAGGTGTCAATTAAGCAGGTGTTGAATGAAGTGAGTTTTTCTATGGCAACCAATCTCTGTTATGATTCAGGACTGGAGTTTGCATATAGAAGTCAAGGCTCAGGCAGGGAGTACAAACCTAGTATCCTTTGGTAGGACCAACATCTCTTGTTGAGTGACACTGGGTTCCCTGGTTGTAGGTGTGCCTCTGATGTTTTTGAGCAGGGTTATCAAGGGCAGTTTTTGCAACATCTTGTGAGAGAATTAGGGTTCACTGTGCAATTTTGATGTGAACTACAGTCTGTTTTCTCAAGTCCTCTGAGATAGGTTCAAGCTCATTGACTATTATTCATGGACTATGTTAGGTGAAATTGGGTACTCAGACACAGAATTTTAACTGTCAGAGGAGTGTCTGTATAAACTTAGAATATTCTACTAGTACTAGGGTGTCATGGTCTTGCAAAATATTGTGTAGGCATTTAGGAAGCACAGCCTATAATACATAGTTCTAATTTCTTCTGCAAAAAGAAACATACTTGACCATCACCTGTAATAACACCAAATCCTATGTACCAAGAGATTTACTTTCTAACAGTGCATTTAATTTTGTGCTTTGTAATATTTCTAATCTTTTAAAGCTTACTTGTTTGTGGTCAGAGAATACTAAATGCTTCAAGTCCTCCCTTGACCCAGGTTGGGGCAACTAAGGTAACAGCCTCATCATCTCTGGCCTTTTACTTGAGGGAGAAAAACTGATCTTGAGAGATTTGTCAACCTAAAACAGGAGCCATTGTATCAGTATAGAACTTGTGGGGAGGCACCCTCAGTACACTGCTACCAGAAGTCCCTGTCATAAATTCAGTAAAGGATGTTTCTTAGAATTTTACTTCAAAACTGTATGCAGTAACATGAAAGGATAATGGCAGTTTCTTTCTACTGTTCCTTTTTATATAGAACATAAATAACAACTCCTCATATATACATCACATATAGCATCTGGTGGAGTATTAGCGCCATGGGGCCTGACATGCTTTTTCACCGTTTTTGAAGTTAAGAATTGAAGTCAATTGGGCTGGGGATATGGCCTAGTGGCAAGAGTGCCTGCCTCGGATACACGAGGCCCTAGGTTCGATTCCCCAGCACCACATATACAGAAAACCGCCAGAAGCGGTGCTGTGGCTCAAGCGGCGGAGTGCTAGCCTTGAGCGGGAAGAAGCCAAGGACAGTGCTCAGGCCCTGAGTCCAAGGCCCAGGACTGGCAAAAAAAAAAAAAAGAATTGAAGTCAAGATTTACTAACAATCTCTGCACAGTGTTGAATCCATACTTTCCAGGAAATTCTGATTTAGAGGCTACGATCACTTACCTAGCTCATTAGTTTTTAGGGGAAATAGTCTGGGATATATTAAAATCTATTCATTCTAGGAAGGTTCTTTATATAGTATCAAACCAAAAAGTCATGGTGAAAGAACCACCCACATTCACCAGACATTGCTTTGGATTTGCTCCTATGGTTTGGATAAGTTAGATTTCACTGCTTTTTGTTCAGATGTCACCTGGTATTGAAAACATTAAGACATTCTTCCATTTGTCTATAACTGTTTTAAAAGAATCCCTTCACAAATTTTGCTCCTGAGTAGCATTCAACACTTGAGTTCCACTTCCACTGAGCTTCACTGATCTTAATGATTAACCTTGGTGTGTTACTGAGAATGAGTATTATTCTCAACAGTCATTTTACAGTAGTTGTGTAGAGACATGTTGAAATTGGTGCATTCTGATCCCATTTTGTATTTGGGATAAACAAAAATGTAATGGGAAAGACCCTTAGAATAACCAGTGCTTTAATTTTATTCATAGACCTTGGGACTTCAAAGTATCAATAGAGGATGCTGAAAATGCATCTTACTTTTACATTGGTCAGATGACTGTGATCTGATTTCTTAATTTCTATATTTGAAACCTTTTGAATTAGGTATATAATTAAAGCCTAACATTGAAAAAATAGTGTAATTCAGCACTATAACTCAAGAATAAAGTTTTACTTTCTAGATAAGATAGTTTATTGTATCAAATTTAAATGTTACTTTATAATGGTAAATTCCTTTAAAAGAATATTTAAACTGTGTTGCATACTTCCTATCTCCTCCAAGACATCCAATCATTGTAATTGTGTATGAACTGTGTAAAGTTTAACTTATTACACATTGTGCCTTACTTTATTATTTTTTGTTGAAATACAGCTCTATATTTCATGAAAATAACAGGATCTAATTCTTAATGAATAAGAATTTACTCTTTAAAAATATAAAATCCTCATGTTTGTATTTGCCAATTATACCTTTGCTTACCTGTTTATTACACTTACTCAATACATGAATCTATAAAAAAAAATTAGTACACTGTCCGTATACCAAACATATACAAGCAGAGATGGAAATCAGGAAAACAACTGCACTGCAATTCCCTCAATAAACAAAGTAAAACCTAGTAAGTAAGCAAGCTCTCTGCGAATAAACCTAATTAAGAAAGCAAAAGACCTTTTTTTAGAAAACCTCTAAAAATTTGAAGAAAAGAATCAAAGTCAACATCAGTGAATGGAACCTGCTAGAATATTCTTGAAGAGGCAGGCACTAGTAGTGGAAAAATGCCCATAAATGATCTACAAATTTCATGCCATCCCCATCTCCTGTCAAAAATTATCTAGAAATCTAATGCAATCCCCATCAAATCCTGAAAGTAGTTCTTTACTGAGATAGAGAATACAAACTAAAAATTCATGTGGAAGAGCAAAGTCTACAAATAGCTAAAGCAATTCTAGGCAAAAATGGCAATGGGGGAGGTATCACAATCCCAGACCTGAAGCTCTAGTAAAGAGCTCTACTAAAAAAGCAGCATGCTTTTGCCCCAAAAGTAGACCTGGAGATCACTGGAACAGACTAGAAGACTCAGACATATAAGCACTTACTTAGAGTTACCTGATATTTGACTGGGTAGCCAAGTATAGACAGTGGGGACAAAGCAGGTTCTTCAAAAGTTGGTCTTGTTAAAACTAGGTATCTAGGTGCATAAAACTAGAGGTGGATCCCCATTTGTTGCCATGTACTAAAATCACATCAAAGTATATCAAAGACCTCAACATTAGACCTGGAACTTTGCAATTACTGCAAAAAGAAGTAGAAGGAATCCTTGAGCTCAAAGGCATGTGCAGGACGTTTTCTGAAAAGTCTCAGGGACACAGCAGATAGGAGAGGCACTTAAGAAGTGGGATTTTACCAAAATAAAATGTTTCTGCATGCCAAAGGATATAGATACTAAACTAGAAAAACAACCAACAGAGCAGAGCAGGAGAAGATCTTTACCAATACAACTAAGGAAGACCTAATATCCAACATAGAAGGAGCTCAATAAAATAACAGGTCGGAAAGCTACATACTTACTAAAAGGAGCTGTGGACAGGCTTCTAAGAAGAAGAGACAAGGTAAAGAAACACCTGAGAAAAGGCTCATCCTTCCTGGCCATAAAGAAAATGCACATCAAAATACCTATGAGATTCCATCTCATCTGAATTTCTTTGGCCAAAATTGTGAATTCAAACAAAAATAACAAATAGTGGCAGGGACGTGGTGGAAAGAAGTCTATTGCACCTTTGGTGGGTATGTACACTAGTACATTCCAGCAAGCTAGAGGTTTCTGAAGAACAAAGTACACATTTCACATGTCCTAGTCATGCCACTCCTGGGTACCTGTCATGAACATCACAAACCAGCATACAGAAAGACAACTGCACCTCCTTGTTCACTGGTGAACTATTCACAATATCCAAGTTAGGGAAACAGCCCAGATGTCCTTCAATGGATGAGTGGATCTAAAAATACACGATGTAATTTTATACTCCCATTACAAAGTAAAATTTAGCATTTGCAGGGGAATGGATAGGACTAGACAAGACATTTTTTTGTGAAGTAAGCCAAACTGAGAGAGACAATGTTTTTGCTCCCATGCAAAAGTAAGTTTTAAAATACCTTGGGACATGAAAAATTAGGTACAGGACTCTAGGCATTCACTCACAGAAGACCAAAGCGTATACTCTAAAACTTAGAAGGATGTCTCCATACAAGTGGTTCCCCTCAATGGAAGTGAATGTTTTACATACCCAGCATGGGAAGAAATATATGAAATATGTATGACTGATAGTTTTGTACTTTGACATACATATCTTTTACAATATGTAATTTCATTTTCTTGTAAATTTTATATACATAACTTTTATTAGTCACAAACACATACCATCCATTTCCATCTATTCAAACCTTTACTCCAACCTTTCCAGGTCCTGTCTAGATGATGTCTCAGAAAAAGGAGTATAAGTCTTTATTAGGGTCACTGTTCTACCCTGACTTTGAGTATTTAAAGAACTTCTTGGTAATGTCATTTCTCAGTTTTACTATTACTGGCTTTTGGGGTTTCCAGATACTAGTGAAGTCCCCAAAAGAGTAACTAGACGTGCAAAAATCTTAGCTTTAAGAGTTCTTGAGAGCCCTGGAATTTTCATTCTGTTTCATTTTCTTGAGCTGGAAATGATGTAGCTATGTTGGAATGCCTTTGACTTTTAATGCCATGGGGGTCGTCAAGATGATAGCATATGGTCCTTTCCAGGTTAGACTATGTCTCTGGGAAGCAAATTTTTTAAGCTACATTGAATCTCTGAGACAGAAGAAATGTACAGAAATGGAGGAAGCAACTGGAAGTGCATCAACAACCCCCTTGAGGATAGCGGATAGGTAGACTGCAAAGCCTGTAGGTATGTAGGCAAAGCATTTGTTATGAGATATACTTCTAATTTCTCCTGAAATCTAAGAAGGGTGGGAGGTTATCTATCACACATGATTTTTAAAGGTGAAAACCCTTCCTAAGAAAGTAAGGGGAAGCAGAGTGGTCTATTTTGTGTCAGTTTCAAAAATATATTTTGTTCTTCTTTTTCTGTTAGAGTTCTACTTAATGTTCTTACTTGGTCAGAACTTTGGGGCTTGTAAGCACATTGTACTTCGAATTTATATTTGAGCCTTTATCAGATCCCATAGATGTGTGTAAGCCAAATGTAGGTAATATCAACCATGGACTATCTCCCATTTTTACTACTATAGACACGGTGTCTGTTCTAGAATATTAAGCCTCTACCCACCTGGACAAGATATCTAGGTAAAATACAAAGCACTTATACACAGATACATGAGGCTTAATTTCTGTGAAATCTATTTTTCCCTGTCTCTTAGATTTTCCTAGCTCTGATTCCCATGAGAGTTGTTACAGACATGTTTAGGTTACAGGGTGCCCAGTTCTACATCTAGTCACTAGAATGTTTGCATGGCTATTTAGGTTAGGGCTATCATAACTACTTGTTAGGAGTTTAGTTAGCTTTATGTAACTTAAAGGGGGAGTCTGATATAGATTATCTTGGTCCTTCCCAAAGGACCAAGACCCAAAGTCTCAGGGAAAAATGGCCTCCCTTCCTTCAGAACCTAACTTCCACATACTTCTTCAGTGGCCTATATTTTTATATGCAGATCTAGTCTCAAATCTTTAAAGTAGGATTGGAGGGGAAATTGGGTCCAAAATATTTCTGAAAACCCAATTGGTTTTTAAGAATGATTTTTGGCAGTGGTCCTTGACTAATATCCAGGGACACAACTTTTAATAACCAGATTTTAAAATTTAAGGCTATTTTTACCTGGGCAGATATGGAAGGCTTGTACCTGTAAACATAGTACAGTTTTTAGGAGCCATTTTACCGATCTCGTCTCACTTCCTAAAATGACTTTGATCATAACTAAAATTGATGGGTGGAGATTAATCTTCTGTTAAGCTGAGTGTTTCTTACTAAATTTGAGTTGGCTTCTAATACATTTTTCAGCTCCACTTCCATGCATTTGGTGGTTAATTGGAATTAAAGCTCTCAGCCACATTTTTTAATGCAGGCCTGTCTTTGAACAAAGATCCACAACTATCAGCATCCTGAATAGTTGGATAACATTTGGGAGCTACCAGCACACATCCAGATGGTGTTCCTAGATGAAACATGTTGAAATCACAATACAATATTGTTGGGGTCCAGCGATGGACTTGACCGGGGACTTGACACCCTTCCCTCCAGCCCTAGGGGAATGCAGAAGCAGGCTACAGTTCTCTGGGTCCGGAACCAGAAGAACGGCTTTGCACCCAGCCCCCAACTCTCTTGCCAGCCCAGGCGCCTCCCTGTCTCTCCCTGGCAGGGCGCTTTCTGTGACGTTAGCTCAAGAGGGGATCATAAGATAGCTCGCAGCCTATAGAGGTCCTGGCCGGTCAGCTTTCTCCCTTCGCTTGCTATCATTAGTCTGTGTCCCTGCCTTAATAAATCAGATAGCTCTTGAAGCTTCTCAGAGACTCTTGTATGCCTTGCTTTCTTTACCGGTAAGGAGGTGGGTAGGCGTTCTTGTTAGGCCGCAGGCACTTGAGGTCGGTACTGACTCCCCCGCCCCATCCTGGCTACCTGCCGGCCGGGCCACCAGGAGAGGGGACGAGAAAGGGAGAGGTGAGAAACATAGCTGAGCCTTAAACCCCATGCCAGGGAAGGCGACCCGAGCCCGACACAATATGGGTAAGCTCTATGACATTTTTCCTTTCCTGGTGACACCAGAGATCTCATTTCCCATGATGCCCTGTTTTAATCAGGCAACAATGACTGCACAGAAAGGAGAAATGAGTTTGCTGTTGTATCAGTGGTGGTTTTCTTTTATTGTTTTGGGGATCCTTAGAGGGAAAATGTCACTGTACTTGTTTCATTGTCTTGTGTATTTCTATCCTCTATTAAATCTCTTCTATTTTGTGCTCCTTCCAATCAAATGAGGCTTTAATGTATTAGGAACAAATTTCCTAAAAAAAAGAAAAAATTTCCTTTTTATTTACTTTGAGTGACATTTGATTATTTGCATTAACATAAAAACTATATCATTAACATTAATTACAATTACTATTACTATAGTGACCTATATATGTTAAGTATTAAATTCTCTTGATATGCATCTGCTTATATTTAAATACTTTTTATTTGATTTGATGATAGAGTTCTGGGAACCCAGTTAGTGTAAACCAACAAGACAGCAACCCAGTTTGCTTCTTAAAAGGCAGCAAATAAGTTGCAAATAAGGGGATTAGGAATCTCCTGCTCCTCATACATGTTTATACATTGGCAAAGGCCCAAGATTGCTCTTCTTCTTGCGTCCACCAGATGGCAGGGTATAGGTCCATTAACAGAAAGCAATTATGCTACCGAGTCCACCACCAATTGTCCACCAGAGTGTGCAACCAATCCAGGAAAACCTTCAATGTTTTGCAGCTGTTGTTTCTAGAGCATTTTTAAAAATTTCTTGTTTTGCTGTTTTTGTTTGAGGGGGAGGCATTATTTTGCTGAATTTGATTTCACTATACAAGTGGGGCTGGCCCAGATATCTATATCTTCCATCCTATATTTCTGCCTCGTGTGACTATACTTGCAAATGTGCATGTATGAACCTTGTCAGGCTTAACCTCCTGCTGCATATGTGCCAGCTGGTACCAAAATATCTCCTGATGAGCATCTGGATAGAGTGCATGCACACACTGGTGCATGCCAGTGAGCTCATACTCACATGCAAGTCCCCAGTGGTGTGCATACATATGGTGGTGAGCATTGGACTACTGGTGTGGATGTGCATTACCCTACTAGCGTCATGGGCAAGCTCCCGAGGCACATATATGTGATGTTGAGTGGGAGCTCTTGGCACGTATGCACGATAATGTCCCAGAAGAGAGAAAATCAATGGAAGCAGGGTTAAAGGTGACAAGGTGATTTATTAGTGTGCAACTGCCTTGTCCTGGGTACCTCAGAAGAAGGAGGAGTGACAGCCTCCAAAAGAGTGAGGTTTTTTATTCTCCACAGGCATCTCCTTTCCACAGATCTTTCCTCTCCCCAAAAGTCGCTTAGTACTCTTTAGACCACTTCTGCACAGGCCTCTCTGCAAGCCTCTCACCTCTCCCCAGACTGCTAGGCAGGCTTCTCGCCTCTCTTCTCCACTCCATTCCACTCCTCCCACTGCCCAATCACCTGGTGCTATGCTGCCCTGGGCTTGTGTGGATGGCAGTGATGTCAGCAGAGGTGGGATTTTCTGTCGCTTAGATTTTCACAGCACAAGCTGGTGAGTTTGCCCCTAATGATACTCATGGGCCTCCTGTTGTACTTGCACATGCTGCTACCTGTATGCCTCTGGCCATGTGAATGCACCCTGGTGAACATGGGCAAGGTGACATGCTTGGTCATGCTGTTGCACACATGATTTATGGTGAGTATAGGGACATGTATACCATATTTCTTTCTTTAATCTTTTTTGGGGGAAGGAGCATGGTGCTGGTATTTGGGAAGTCTACATTTTTTATCACACTGCATCCCATCCTGATCCATGTGTGTGTGGAAGATGCAAGAATGACCTCCTCACACACATTTGGTGGCACATGATGCTGGGCAACCTACTCCCCACATGCTTTTCTTATTATATGTTTTGTTTCCTTTCCAAAAACGTGGATCCCTTGTGTAACTTGATCTTCTGGTGGCTCTAGGCATTCTGTGCTCACGGGCGTGCTACTGTGTGAGAGTGCAGGGATGCAGTTCCTGCTGGTGCTGCTGGCCATGTGAGTATATGGGCCTGTTGTTCCACATGCATCTTGTCATGCCCATGTGCCTCCTCAGAACGAGTTTGCACAACCCTCTTGTTGCATATACATTTGCTAATATGTGTGGGCTTCATGTTGCTCATGCATGTTCGGTGCATCTGTCACTAAACACACCTCTTGTTTGAGCTTGCATCCTCAGCTTATGTTTCCGTTGGTGCTCACAAAACTCCAGTTGTGCATGCTCTTACTGGAGACCACATAGTGCTAATGAGTGTGAGCTTCCTGGTGTGTGTGAACCAGAGGTGCTCTTATCCCTCCTGAAGTGCATGTACCTTCACGAGCCCATGTGTCTGTAGGTGCCCATGTGTCTACTGATTCCCACAGGCCTGCTTGGAACATGCTCCTACCTGCTTTCCTGTAAGGCACACCTGATGTGCATGTGCCTCCAGATGCACACAGGTCATTTGTTGCACAAAGACCTCCTGGTTCACATCAGTGTGTTGACTTGCATGGACTATCTTTTAGGAGTTTCTACACTATTTTTGTGAGTGTGGGTGTTGGCATATTGGTACTGGGGCTCTCTGATTTATTTCTCATGCTGTAGCATTGAGTACTCTAATCATGGATTTACTGTGCTCTTGGGTCTAGTGTAGCGTTTGTGCTGACTCAGCATCAAGGTTATGATCTGAAGCTAGTTCATGGGTCTAAGCTAAGCACTTCCCTCTGTTGTTGGCACTCAAGTTCCAAGGAACTCTGGGATTGTACAAGTAAGGACATTCTACTCTGCAGAAGCTCTAAGAACAGAAGGCCCCCCACCCCAGCCATTGGTCACTGAATAGAATTGTCAAAGGCCAAAAGGATGTGAAAAAGACCATGACTGCCATTCTTGGGAGTCTGTACTTTGTGCTTGGGCCTGCCCCCCTGCAACTGTGGCCAGCACTGCAGTGTGGTCAGGGGCTCCTCTGGGGTCCCATTCAGGCCTAACTTAGGCAGTGTGCCTCCTGGTGAGCGTGTGTATCCTGCTGCTTGTTGGGTATGTTGGGTGTGTTGGCCTGTGTGCCTACTCCTATGCCTGAGCCTCAAGATGCACACTGCTGGTTTACGTTGGTCCTTTTTATACATGTGCCAGCTGATACAGGCCTCTTAGTATGCCTGAGCTAGTACTGTGTTTACTGGTGCACATTGGATTTCTGTTGTTCACTGGCCTCTTGGTGTATGTGCTAGTATTCCTGCTCCTGCGTTGCAAGGGCCCATATTGGTGTGCATGTTCATACTCACACTGCTTCTGGGATGTGTGGTCCCACAATTATGCATGCACATGCTGATCTTCATGGTCCTCCTTATCTGTTCAGGCATGCTCGTGAATGTGGACATTATATTGTATATCAGCATGGTAGTGTGCAAGCACATACTGGTGGAAGATTCATGTGAAAAATGTTCACATGTAGCTGTTATTTTACTTTATTAATTTATTGGGCATGTATATGTGTATGTGTATATGTGTGTGGGTTGGTATTGGGGAAGTCCAGTTTGTTTTCCTAGCTGCAGCTTGGAGACTCATACACACACTGAACCACAGGACATTCTGGGTATACATCCAAAACACTGCTGAGCAAAGGGGCTGCTGCCTCCCTCAGTGCTCATAGTTTGCCTAAAGTACTTGATGCTTCTTTTCCATGCATGCTCAGGTCAATGCTCAGGTTGCTGGTTGTAGGCATGCAGCACAAGAGGCCCTGCTAATGTTTGTGGACATGGTTGCACAACCATGTCCAACTGCTGGTGTGCAGGTGTCTCCAGATGTGCATAAATTTCTCTGTGCATGTGATCTCCATGGTACAAATGTGATCCAAGGAAACTGTCTGCTGGGTCTCCTGGGCCACATGGAGTCTTTGAGCCTGCTAGTAGCATCAGCATTCAGGTTCATGTGTGCCTGCCAGGGCAAATGAGCATTCTGGTATGCATGTGCCTGATGAATGAAGCACATGAGCATCCTGTTGCACATTCACCTATTAAAGATCATGATGTCAAACTCCTGGTGCATATGTGACTGCTAGTTCACCTTGAACTCTTGGTGAACATGCTGCAGCCAATACACATAGGGCTCTTGGTGTGCCTGCTACTAGTAGTGTGCATTTTGATCAATGTGGGTCTCCGGGTGCATATGTGCATTCTGCTGCATAGTTCATGTGTACATGCTGGTACACATGTCCCTACTGGTGAACTTGATGGTAAACATGGGCCTCCTGGTACTTGTGCACCTATCTATTGCTTAAACTATTGGTGCACCTGCCTGTGTTCAAGCCTTTTAATGTGTGTGTTTGTATGCCAGTGCCTGTAGGCCTGCTGATGCATGCATGCACGCTGGTGAGGGTGGACATCCTGGTGTCTATCAGTGTGCTGCTGTGCATGGGCATGCTGATTGGATAAACTTTCTGATTCAAGTGGGCTTACATTTCATTTTACTTTGTATAGTCCTTGTCTCCCTCTCTCTCTCTTTCTCTCTCTCTCAGTGAGTGTGAGTGTGTATGTGTGTGTGTGTGTGTGTTGCAATCCTATTTAGTGTTCCTCTAAAAACTGCATTGATATACCCATGCTGTGGCATGCTTTTAAAGTCTACAAGGTGGAGGCCAGACTCACAAGTTAGAGCATGTTAGCATATCAATTCCTATTTTGGCCTGACATCCTCCATCCTAGGTCCTCTGTGCTTTCCCCCAAGTCAAGTGACCAGGTCAGGCCTGGCCACAATCGTTAAGTCCCAGGAAAACTATAGTATCTTTGGGCCCCAGGTGTGTCAGCAAAATGCTGCTACCACAATCCTATGGTTCTGCCCCAGCCACATACTATTTCTAGTGACATTTCAGTGCTTGGATTTTCTTCATGGAGATTCAGTCTCCAATAGTGGGAAAAGCTTGGTGCTGAGTTCCAAGTCCAGCCCAGTAGGCCAAGGCCATATGCCAGCAAGCATAGGCCATGGATACAACACTTGTGTTGCTACCGTACATGTTCAAGTCCCAGCAATTGTGAGTACTATCCCTCTTACTGCTTGTTCCCTCAGTTAGTTGACAAGAGTTCATCTGGGGATTACCATAAAAGCTATAGTGTCAACTTCCTTACACTTATAATGGGATGGGCCTTGTTTTAAATTCCTCAGGATTCTCCTTTAGGCTGTCTTTTCTATAATTTGGAGCCTTTAAAGCTCCTTCTTAACCTTAAGCCTCACAAGTTTATATGTTTATGGAACCAAATTGGATCCTTTCATGGGACATTGGAACTTGAATTTTCATAGGACGTACGTGTACACGTGCAAGTAAAGGCCACCTATGTTCATGTGTTCTCTCTCTCTCCCTCTCTCTCTCTCTCACTCTCTCTCTCTCTCCCTCTCTCTGCCCGTATCTTTAAAAAGGGGATTCTGCACACACCCCACCCAGGTTCTCTGTTAAGGCTAGCCAACCTCGCTTATGATTTTCTTAACAAAAATTATATTTATCTCCTCTGCAGTGAGTAAACTGACTTCTCAAAGCAAAATTCAGTGCCTGTCTGCCTGTGTGCTTGCCTGCCTGTGTCACTGATACAGCATATATTTATGGTTGTTAGATAATTTAATTGGCTATGATTCAAATCCTCCTGGCACCCACATGCCACCTGGAGCCTGGCTCATGGTCCTCCTGGACTCTGGGCACCTGCTAAGGCATAGGAACATTCTGTTGCATATGGGCTTCCTGGAAGGCATGGGCATCCTATACTGTGCATGAGCCAAGTAAAGACCTGATGCCTAATAGTGTGGGCAAGGCCTCTGTTTCACATGCATCGCTGCTGGTTCGATTTGGTCTGATGATGTGAATGTGCCAGATTTTGTGTGTGTGTGTGTGTGTGTGTGTGTGTGTGTGTGTGTGTGTGTGCATGTGCCACTATGAGAACACATGCTGGTAATTGTGGGTCTCATGTAAGTGTGCATTTTGGTCCAGGGTGTGCATGTGCCTGCTACTGAACATGTACCTCCTGCTCCATGTACTGGTAAATATGAGCCTGTCTGGGTGCACCTATTCATATGCCAACTGTGCCAACTGCTGGCACATAGGGGCCTATTGGTGTGCATGACCGTGCTGGTGCTTTAAAACCTGCTGGTGCATGCAGGCACGCTGGTGGGTGTAGGCATGCTGGTGGAAATCAGCCTGCTGATGTGCATTAACAAATATGCTCTCTGGTACTATTGGGTATGCATAAGATGTTTTATTTACTTTTATACCTTTATTTTGTCTCCATATGATGTTAATAGTACAGTCTAGTTTATTTCTGTGCTGAAGACTGAGACACTCATAGTAATACTGACATCCATGCTATTCCACATGTCTAGAGGATGGAGATCAGGCACCTCTGGGCAAAGGTCCCAGAGATTCTGACCTTCACTCTTTGCTACAGAATGTTTTTTCTTCTTTTCCAATTGTTCATTGTCCATCTTGTGTGGGAGAGACTGGTGTGCATATGTATGCTGGTAATTGTGCAGGATCTGGTGCATGTGGGTGCACAGGCAAAGAGATTTGAGAGCTACAGGGCATTCAGTCCCCTACACAAGAAGTACACTTGAAAATGCTGGCGTGAAAGAGACTGCTGGTGCACAGGGGCCTTCTTGTACACATGCATATGGATGCACCTCTATGGTTTAAATGCCAAGACTAGCATGTGAGCATGGCCCTTCTTGGTGCATGCTCCACTGGCAGGTCTACTTAAGGTCATGCCATTTCATCTAAGGAATAATTTTAATACAGTATTAATTGTATGGCCCTTAAAATACATTGAAATATTTTGCTTATTTATTGTACAAAGTGATGTACAGAGAGGTTAGAGTTTCACACTTTAGGCATTGGATACATTTCATGTACTGTCTGTTACCGCCTCCCTCATTTCCTCCTCCTCCTTCCCCAATCCCAGTCCACCTAGAGTTGTCCAGTTGGTTTACAAGAAACAGTGTGCAAGTATTGCTATTGTAGTCATTTATCTTTTTATCCTGTATCTCTCAATTTTGGTATTCCCTTTCACTTTCCTGGTTCTAATACCAGTATACACAGTTTCTAATGTAGTCAGATAAGATACAGTGATAGTGCAGGTACAACCGCAGGAAGGAGATAAAAGAGAATCATCAACAATAGAAGCTACGGTTTTACATGGCATGTTGAAAGTAATTACAACAGTGATATATCACTCGTTTCCATATCATGGAGTTCATTTCACTTAGCATTATCTTATGCATTCATAAAGGCATAGCAATTAGGTTCTTGTGATCCTCTGCTGTGACTAGCATAAACCTGTGCAAATTATTCCCAATGAGGGAGACCATAGAGTCTGTGTTTCTTTGGGTCTTGCTCACTTAGTATGATTTTTTTCAAGTCCTTCCATTTCCTTACAAATGAAGCGATGTCATTCTTTCTGATAGAGGCATAAAATTCCATTATGTATATGTACCACATTTTCCTGAACCATTCGTCTACTGAGGGCATCTGGATTGGTTCCATCTTTTAGCTATGAAAAATTGTGCTGCGATGAACATTATTGTGCTGGTGGCTTTAGTGTGTTCTTGTTTGTGGTCTTTTGGGTAGATGCCCAAAAGTGGGGCTGCTGGGTCATAGGGGAGTTCTATGTTTAGCCTTCTGAAGAATCTCCATACAACTTTCCAGAGTGGCTGAACCAGTTTACATTCCCACCAACAATGAAGTAGGGTTCCCTTTTGGCTACATCCCCTCCAACTTTTGTTAATGTTAGTTTTCTTGATATAGGACATTCTTAGTGGGGTGAGATGGAATCTCAATGTTGTTTTGATTTGCATTTTTTATGGCCAGTGATATAGAGTACTTTTTCATATGTCTCTTGGCCATTCTCATTTCCTCATCAGAGAAGTTTCTTTGTAAGTCTTTATCCCACTTGTTGAGGGGGCTATTCATTCTTTGCAGTTTTGTTTTGGAGGAATTTAATTTTTTTAGTTCTGCACATAATTTAGATATGAGGCCTTTGTCTGTTGTATGGCTGGTAAAGATCTTTTCCAAATCTGTTGGCTTTCTGTTTATCTTGCAAGGTATGTCTTTTGCTCTGCAGAAGCTTTGCAGGATGATGCAGTCCCATTTGCCCACCCTCCTTTGATTTGTAGCATTTCTGGCTATTAAGGAAGTTCCATCCTGTGCCAAGGAGCTCAAGTGTTTCTACTACTCCTTTTAGTGTTTACAGGGTATCTGTTTTAATTTCGAGGTCTTTGATCCATTTGGAATTGATTTTGGTGTAGGGTGATATATAAAGATCTAGTTTTAGTTTGTTGCAGGTGTTGAGCTTGTTTTGCCAGCACCATTTGTTTTAAAGTCTATCTATCTTCCATCCTATTTTTTTCGCCCCTTTATCAAGGTTTAAATGGGCATAGTTCTCTAGGTTCATTTCTGGGTCTTCAATTCTGTTCCATTGGTCTTCAGGCCTATTCTGGTGCCAATACCAAGCTGTTTTATTACTATAGCTTTATAATACAACTTGAAATTGGGTATTGTAATTCTTCCAGCACTGTTCTTTCTGGTTAGGATTATTTTTACTATGTGGGTCTTTTATTGTTCCATCTAAATTTCTGGATTGCTTCCTCTATTTCATTAAAAAATGGTGTTGGGATATTAATGGGTATTGCATTGACTTTGTAGATTGCCTTTGGCAATATAGCCATTTTGTCTATACTAATCCTTCCAGTCCAGGAGCATGGGAGTTTTTTCCATTTCCTTAGTTTACCTTTATTTTGTTTTTCATGTTTTTATAGTTCTCATCATAGAGGACTTTCCCTTCTTTGGTTAAGGTTATTACTAGGTATTTCATGTTTTTTGAGGCTATTGCAAAAGGAGTTGCTTTCCTGATTTCAGCGTTGGTCTTCAGGTCATTAGCATATAGAAAGGACATTGATTTTTGAGAGTTTATTTTATATCCTACAACTTTTCCAAAGTTTTGGACCAGCTCTAGTAGCTTGGGAGTAGAGGCTATGGGGTTCTTTAGGTATAGCATGATGTCATCTGCAAAGAGAGAAGGTTTAACTTAGTCTTTTTCTATTTGGATCCTCATTATATATTCTTCTTGCCTAATTACTCTGGCTAGGAATTCTAGTACTACGTTGAAGAGGAGGGGAGAGAGCCAACATCCCTGTCTTGTTCAAGATTTTAAAGGGAATGGCTTTAGTTTTTCATCATTTAGAATTATGCTTGCTGTTGGTTTGTCATTAACTGCCTTTATTATATTCAGGAGTTTTCCCTGGAATCCCAATTTTTCCAGGGCTGGGTGCTGAATTTTATAGAACACTTTTTCCGCATCCAGAGATAAAACCATTTGGTTCTTTACCTTGATCCAGTTTATGTGGTGAATTACATTAATTGACTTGCTTATATTGAACCAACTTTGCATCCCTGAGATGAATCCAGTTTGGTCATGGTGTATGTTTTTTTTGTTGTTGTTGACCTGTCGATGTCAATTGGCCAGAATTTTGTTGAGAATTTTTGCTTCTATGATCATCAAAGAAATTGGTCAATAGTTCTCTTTCTTGATGAGTCCCTACTTGGTTTTGGGATAAGGGTTATACTGGCGTCATAGAATGTGTCTGGTGGTGAACTTTTTCAATTTCATTGAAAAGTTTGAGAAATATTGGTGTGAGTTCTGTTTTGAAGGCCTTGTAGAATTCTGCTGTGAATCCATCTGGACCTGGGCTTTTGTTGGATGGGAGACCACTTATTGCTGTTTCTATTTCAATGCTGGATATGGGTCTGTTTAGAGGTTTAAATCTTCATGTTTGAGTTTGGGGATATCATTTTTTTTCTAGGAAATCGTTCATTTCTTCCAGGTTCTCAGATTTGTTGGCATAAAGGTTTGCACAATAGTCCCTTATTGTGTTCTGAATTTTGATTGTTTCTATGGTGATGTTACCTGTTTCATCTCTGATCTTGTTTATTTGGGTGTGCTGCCTTCATTTTTTGGTCAGATTTGCTAGGGGTCTGTCTATCTTGTTAATTTTTTCAAAGAACCACCTCTTTGTTTCGTTGATTCTTTCGATGGTTTTCTTTGTCTCTAATTAATTTAATTCTGATTTTATTTTAAGTATCTGCTTCCATCTATTGACTTGGAGTTTGCCTTGTTGTTCTTTTTCAAGGAGATTAAGGTGCTTCCTTAAGTTGTTGAGTTGCTATTTCTCCAGTTTGTTGGTTTAGGCACTAAGAGATATAAATTTTGCTTTGAGTACTGACTTTGCTATGTCCCAAAGGTACTTTGTGTACTCATCTTTGTTGAATTCCATTAACCTGTGAATTTCTGTTCTAATTTCTATAATGACCGACTGATGGCTCAGCATTGTGTTGTTTAGTCTCCATGAATTGTAGAATTTTCTGTGGTGGCTGTTTAAGTTGCACTCTAATTTTATTCCATGTGGTCTGAGAGAATGCAGGGAATGATTTTGATACTTCTGAAATTGTACAGATTTTCTTTGTGCCCTAAGATGTGATCTGTTTTGGAGATTGTTCCATGTGCTGCCCAAAAGAGTGTGTATTCTGGTATGACTGGATGGACTACTCTGTAGATGTTGGTTAAGTCTAGATGGTCTATACCGTTGTTTAGTTCTGTGGATTCTTTGTTCAGTATTTGGCATGTTGATCTGTCCAGAAGTAATAGTGTAGTGATAAGGTTTCCAACTACCAATGTCTTTGGGTCTATGAGTGTTTTTAGAATCATTAGTGTTTGTTTGACGAAGTTGGGTGCTTCTGTATTTGGTGTGTAGATATTTAGGATGGTTATATCCTCCTATAGAATAGAACTTTTATTAGTATGTAGTATCCTTCTTTGTCTCTTCTTACCATTTTTAATTTGAAGTCAATTCTATCTGATACTAGGATTGCAACTCCAGCCTATTTATGGGGTCCATTTGCTTGGTAGATTTTCTTTAAGGCTTTTACTTTTAGAATATGTTTGCTTTTGCTGGAAAGATATGGCTCTTGGAGGTAGAAGAAAGATGGCATCTTGGTTTTTGATCCAACTTATGAGCCTATGTCGTTTGATTGGAGAATCAAGTACATTAATGTTGACAATTATCATGGAGAGATCTTCAAGTATTCTCTCTTTATTTCTCTCTATGTATTCTCTTTCTTTAAAAATTACTTTCCTATGAATAACATCTCCACTCTTTACTGCTAACTCTCCACTGTCTATCATTTTAACCTTGTTGTTTCTACTGATTCTACTTTCCTCCACATTTCCACATCACTTAAACTAAACCAAAATCATCACCCCCCCATACATTTTACTCTAGTTTCTTTATTACCTCTAACTTACCCTCCTGACTTAATACTAGCTCCTCCAGATCCCACTGACGCCTGGCTATTGGATCGAGGGTATCCCTGCTTAATTCGAGTGAAACAAAGTGGTTCATACAGAAAGCCAGTACAAAAGGAACTTCATATAAGAACAAGAATTGCTCATAGGGTTGTAACAGTAAATAAGTAACTACTGAATACAGGGCTCAGGATTGGTTGTTATATTATATTGAAATTGTAGTCTTTAGGAATGCCTACTCTAATTTTATACACAGGTATAAAAGGTATGTGTATTTAATTGTGAACTTCAAAGATTTACACAACCGTGCCTGGTAAGGTCTGCTTGGGTCTTAAACGGTGCTCACAGTTGCCGGTAGGCTGGCATTCCCAATCCAATTGGGCAGAAGGAACACAAGAAAAATGGCAAACAATGAAGTCTTAGCCCCCACTCAAAGCAAGCAGGAAGCAGAGCAGTCAATTAAAGACATAGAAGAGAAACCCCAAAATTCTCTACAAAGTCTACTGATAAACATGATAAATGAAAAGTTTGAATCTCTTCAGTCAATTATTCTAGAGCGTGAGGAGGCAAAGCAAAAATTAATGGAGAATGTCATGGTATCCGCAAATAGAAAGATAAATGAACTTCAAGAGCTACCCATCTTAAAGATGTGAGAGACAACACTAAAAACAAATTAATGAAGTTAATGAAGTAAAGAAGTCCATACAGGACCTAAGAAATGACATGGAAATTATCAGGAAAGACGAGTCAGAACAAAAAGAGATTCGAAATCAAGTAGCTAGCCTACAGTCCCGAATAACCGAAGCAGAGAATCAAATCTCAGAAGCTGAAGATTCCCTAGAATCTATGGAGAAAGATCAAAAATCAATACAAGTCCAGTCCAATCAACAAAACAGATCTCTACAGATCACTACAGGAGATTCAAGACACGATCAGGAAGCCCGATTTAAGGATAATAGGTATTGGGGAAAACTTGGAGAAAGAAGTTAGTGGGATAGGCAACCTATTTAACAGAATATTAGCTGAAAACTTCCCATATATCCAGAAGGAAAGGCCTATACAGATACAAGAAGCATTTAGAACCCCAAACCGAGCAGACCAGAATAGGACATCCCAGCGACACATTGTGATCAAAACAGGATCAGTAGAGTCAAAGTAAAGAATCCTTAAAGCTGTTAGGGAGACGAAAACAATCACATATAAATGAAAAGCAATCAGAATTACCCCAGGCTTCTCAGCAGAGACCATGAAAGCAAGAAGAGCCTAGAATGAGGTAAACCAAACACAAAATAAAAATAACCACCGACCAAGGATACTTTACCCAGCCAAACTCTCGTTCATAGCTGAAGGTCAAATAAAAGTCTTCCATAGTAAGGAAAAACTGAAACAATATATCGCCACCAAATCAGCTTTGCAAAAAATCTTTAAAGATGTACTATACAGGGAAAATAATCAAGATCCCAATACAGACAGAGAAATGCACCCTAAATAGGAAACATCAGATCAAGAAATGAGAAGACACAGCTTTTAACAAGATAGTGATAATGAAAGGAACAAACAATCATCTCTCAATTCTAACTCTCAACATTAATGGACTTTATCCTCCAATCAAACAACATAGGCTCATAAGTTGGATCAAAAATCAAGATCCATCTTTGTGCTGCCTCCAAGAGATGCATCTATCCAGCAAAAGTAAACATCTTCTAAGAGTGAAAGGCTGGAAAAAAATCTATCAAGCAAATGGCC
Source organism: Perognathus longimembris pacificus (assembly GCF_023159225.1). NCBI lineage: Eukaryota > Metazoa > Chordata > Mammalia > Rodentia > Heteromyidae > Perognathus > Perognathus longimembris. The sequence continues at coordinate 9,593 of NW_025957244.1, read as the reverse complement.
CCCATAAGCAGGCTGGAGTTGCAATCCTACTATCAGAGAAAATTGATTTCAAATTAAAAAAGGTAAGAAGAGACAAAGAAGGTTACTACATACTAGTAAAGGGATATCTCCTACAGGACGATGTAACCATTCTAAATATCTACAATTAGGCAAGAAGCAAATATAAAGGGGATCCAAAAGGAAAAGATGAAGTTAAACTTTCTCTCTTCGCAGATGATATGATCCATGATCCTATACCTAAAGAATCCCATGGATTCTATCCGCAAGCTACTAGAGCTCATCCAAAACTTTGGCAAAGTTGCAGGATATAAAATAAATCCTCAAGAATCAACGGCCTTTCTCTGTGCTAATGACCTGAAAACCAAGGCAGGAATCAGGAAAGCAACTCCTTTTGCAATAGCCCCCCAAAACATAAAATATCTAAAAATAACCTTAACCAAAGAAGTGAAAGACCTCTTTGAGGAGAATTTTAAAAGCTTGAAAAACGAAATTACGTCCGAACTAAGGAAATGGAAAAACCTCCCATGCTCCTGGATTGGGAGGATTAATATAATCAAAATGGCAATATTGCCAAAGGCTATCTACAAATTCAAGGCAATACCCATTAATGTCCCAATACCATTTTTTAGTGAAATAGAGGAAGCAATCCAGAAATTCATATGGAACAATAAAAGACCTAGAATAGCAAAAACAATCCTAAGCAGAAAGAACAGTGCTGGAGGAATTACAATACCCAACTTCAAGCTGTATTATAAAGCTATAGTAATAAAACAGCTTGGTATTGGCACAGGAACAGGCCTGAAGACCAATGGAACAGAATTGAAGACCCTGAAATGAACCGACAGAACTAAGCCTACTTAATCTTTGATAAAGGGGCTAAAACAATAGTTTGGAAGAAAGATAGCCTCTTTAACAAATGATGCTGGCAAAACTGGCTCAACACATGCAACAAACTAAAACTAGATCCTTATATATCACCCTGCACCAAAATCAATTGTAAATGGATTAAAGACCTCGAAACAAATCAGACACCCTGAAAACACTAAAGGAAGGAGTAGGAGAAACACTTGGGCTCCTTAGCGCAGGATGGTACTTCCTTTACAAAGACCCAGAAAGGCTACAAATCAAAGAAAGGTTGGGCAAATGAGACTGTATCAAACTGCAGAGCTTCTGCACGGCAAAGTTCATAGCTCGCAAGATAAACAGAAAGCCCACAGACTGGGAGAAGATCTTTACCAGCCATTTAACAGACAAAGGCCTCATATCTCAAATAAATGCAGAACTAAAAAAATTACCTTCCTCCAAAACAAAACCGCAAAGAACCAATAGCCCCCTCATCAAGTGGGCTAAAGATTTACAAAGAGGCTTCTCTGATGAGGATTTGAGAATGGCCAAGAGACATATGCAAAAGTGCTCTACATCACTAGCCATAAAAGAAATGCAAATCAAAGCAACTTAGAGATTCCATCTCACCCTAGCAAGAATGTCATATATCAAGAAAACTAACAAAAACAATTGTTGTAGGGGATGTGGCCAAAAGGGAACCCTACTTCATTGTTGGTGGGAATGTAAACTGGGTCAGCCACTCTGGCAAGCAGTATGGAGATTCCTCAGAAGGCGAAATATAGAGCTCCCCCATGACCCAGCAGCCCCAAAAGACCAAACAAAATCCAAAAGACCACAAACAAAATCACATTAAGGCCACCAGCACAACAATGTTCATCATGGCGCAATTTGTCATAGCTAGAATCTGGAACCAACCCAGATGCCCCTCAGTAGGGGCAGGAAATGGATCAGAAAAATGTGGTACATATACACAATGGAATTGTATGCCTGTATCAGAAAGAATGACATTGTCCCATTTGTAAGGAAATGGAAGTACTTGGAAAAAAATTATACTAAGTGAAGTGAGCCAGACCCAAAGAAACATGGACTCTATGGTCTCCCTTATTGGGAATAATTAGTACAGGTTTAGGCAAGTCATACCAGAGGATCACAAGACCCCAATAGCTATACCCTTATGAACACATAAGATGATGCTAAATGAAATGAACTCCATGTTACAGAAACGATTGCTATATCACAGTTTTAACTACTTTCAACGTCCTATCTATATCTGCACTTTTGATTATTGATGATGTTCTTGTATCACCTTCCTGTGGTTGTACCTACAGTATCTCTGTAATCTTATCTGAGTACATTGGGAACCACGTATACTGGCATTGGAACTAGGAAATTGGAAAGGAATACCAAAATTGAGAGACACAGGGTAAAATAAAACCAAACTACTAAAAAAGCAATACTTGCAAAACTGTTTGCTGTAAGTGAACTGAACACCTAATGGGGGGGGAAGAGAAAGGAGAAAGAGGGGGAATTATGAGGGACAAGGTAACAGTACAAGAAATGTATCCATTGCCTAACGTATGAAACTGTAACCACTCTGTACATCATTTTGATAATAAAAATTTGAAAAACAACAACAACAAAGGACGATTATTGAATTTACATAGATCAAGGCACTGGTTAACAAAATAGTGTGTATATGTATGGGGGATGTTTGAGTATTTCTTTGAAGATTCATTGATTTAGGTTTAGAGTGTGAAATAGCAAAATTACACAATATTGAATGGTAACCATCGGAGAGTATGGCGTAGTTCCTAGCACGGGTGCCTTATAATCAAATATATTGGCTGAGATCTCAACTGCAGTTCTTTCCTGCTAGATGACAGTGAGTATATGCTTCAGCTACAAAAGCTGTCATTTGTTGCTGCACTAGATTTACCTCCCCATGAGTGGGGAGCTTGCTCCCTTATCAGTGCTCCCCTTTTCACCCTCTCCTCTGGGAACCTGACCAGCGGGCAGCCAAGGTGGAGCAAAGGGACACGGGCTAGCCTAAGGTTCATGTGGCTGAATGAGATCCCCTTTTCCTCCCTCCTTACCCACCAAGGAAGCCAGTTGCAGATGGATCTCGGAGACTCTTCAGAGAGCAATCCAGAGCTCACAGTAATATAGTAGTGATGACAAGGATTGAGCCTGAGCTGGCGATAGGCTGGCGAGCTTGTCCATCCAAGGGCAGCTCCCAAGGACCTCCCTCATGGACTAGCGTCACTTCCCATAGTACTGCCCTCTGGCAAAGCCCGCAAAAGGAGAGCACACGTGCTCGCTGGCACGAGGTGGGGGATGGTCTCAAAGCTACCCATTCTGGTTCCAGAACCAGAAGGAGGTAGGTGTGGCTCACTTCCACACTGTCCCAGGGCTGGTGGAAGGGTGGCGTCTCGGGAGCGCTCTCCTCGCTCTTCCCCCCTTAAGGCCAAGATGAATCCCCAACAATTTGTCCTTTGGGAGCTAGTTGATATGGATAGGATGGATATTGACTGAGATCAGGGATGTGGCAAGGTGATCCCTTACCGAGGAAATTTGGCCTTGATTTGATCAAACAATGGTTGATGATCTATTGATCAAATATTCTTTGAGAGATGCTGGCTTTACTACTATTACTAAATGTTTTATCTAAAGGTCTTCTCTAAATCAGCTAATGTATTAAATGAAATAAATTTATGGTGTATTCTCATTTCAAAATCCTGATCAAACTTGCAAATATTATACATAAAACATGCGTTCTATATCTGCTAGTAAGAGTACAACTCCATTTTTTTTTTTTTAGGCCAGTACTAGGCCGTGAAGCTTAGCAATCTGGGAAACAAACTCTGCTGCTGCAATCTTGTGGACATGAGCATGAGTCTGCCCTGGAGCCATTCCCCTGTCAACTTCCTCTGTTGTGAGTGTGTGTTGAGCTTTATTGCTGTTGTTTCAGTTATTTTGCCAGGCAGTTTTACACTGGTGAGCTGGTAAATCATAACTGGGATGAGGTAGGCCTGCCCCCCTGCAGATCTGCCGCTTAGCTGGATGTAGAAGTTTCTAAAAGATAAAATAAAATATAAAGCAGAGAGTAGCTCCTAGCGAGCCGAAAACGCACTTATGCAAACAGACTGGGAGAAAGCACGGTTCCCAGTCAGACTGTCTAGCAATACCCAGTTACAGAGAACAACCAACTCCTACCTGAAAACCACAGCAACTACCTAAACTAGCTTGGATGGAGGGTGACAGCAGACCCACCACCTGCAAACTATAAGACACTTATGCAAACTTATGAGAAATATAGAGGATGTATGAAACTAAAGGGTTTGCTGAAATAAACAGAGTTGTGTCATCAGCCTCTCTGTGTCTCCTTCATCATCAATCCCCTTGCCACTTGGTATCCTTGTTCAAGCTGTGGCTGACGAGCGGCAACTGTTGCCCGAACAGGGACCAGAGGAAATCATTGGAAGGACTTCTCACACAGAGAAGCAAGCAGGTAAAGGGACCAAGAAGTGTAGTAGCAGTGGTGGGGGGCGGGTGGGCTGAAGTGAAGGAAATAGAAAGAGAAAAACTATAAGAAAAAGAAAAAAGGAAGGAGATGTAAAATGAGTGCGAAACACGAGTGTTTCTGAGGGCACATAGGACCATCCTGAGGAAAAAGAGCTGTAAGATTACTTCAGAGGGGCTAGAGGAAGTTGTACAGAATCTCTGCAGCTGGTTCCTGGAGGAGGGAACAGTGGACTTGGGGTATGGCAAAAGATTAGCCAAGAATTAAAAAAAACAGATAAAAATTAGAGGAAAACATTGACATTTTCTGTTTGGAAAATGATTAGAAAGAGTCTGGATACAGATCACCAGACTGAAATTGTTTTTTTAAAGTTATTGTGTGAGAAGAACAATAAACAAACCCTCTGTGTATCAATGGCAGAGGAACAGGGCTGTCCATCAGAGTGTGAGTGTGTTAGAAGTATAAAAAATCAGTGTTTGTCTTTTGACACTCTTTGTAACAAAGACAAAGACTCTCCAGGGCACCGACACTTCCCCATGCCCAGCCCTGTGATACATGGGGAAGGCAAATGCCCACTGCTCCTAATTCAGATTCCGCCACCCATGTCTGCAGTTCAAAGGCTATATTGACTGCAATGGAGCAGGGGGAGGGGATTTCCAACTTTTTCCTGTCTTAGAAAACTAAGGCAACCGGTAGTATGGTATTCCATGTTTTAAGGAATTGAAAGAAATTACGAGTTCTACTACGAAATATGGGGCAACTGCTCCTTTCACGTTATCCTTGATTGATAGTTTGGCTCACCAGACATTGTGCCCAGAGGATTGGAAGACAATTGCTCAGGCTTGGCTCAATGGGGGATATTATTTGTTATAGACTACAGAATGGATGGAAAGTTCTGATAAGGTGGCCAAATACAATAACCGCAGCAACATATCTCTAGCCTATGACATGCTGGTGGGTGCAGGTAAATATTCTGATGTTCAACAACAAATTAATTGCCCAGAAATTGCTTATGGACAAATTAATGTATGTGCAACTAAAGCCTAGAGGAAGCTTCCTACTTCTGGGGCAAGGACAGATAAGTTATTTAAGATCACACAGGGGCTAAATGATAGTTTGTCAAGCCTTTGCCTCATGGGACAGTAGGGTTGGTGTTGAGCAGGTCCAGCTGGACTATGAAAGGCATGATTGTTTATCCAGGTGTTATTGATAATGACTATATGGGAGAAATTAAAATTATGGCTGAACATCTGGTTTCTGTTTTGTGTTGTCTTCTTTGTTATGTGCTATTTGGTTTTAGTGCATTTATTGTCTTCTGCTTTCAGCTTCCCTGTGCTCTCTAAGTCAATTTCCATGTTTCTCTTTCTTTTCAACTGGCCTTCTTTGTTTTGCTTTACTCATTCTTCCTGTTGACCACTACTGGTGCCTGCCTTTGCCTACCAATTCATATCTCTTCATCTCAACTTCATGATGAAGCATGAGAGCCCAATTTCCTATATGAATTTGTATTTCCATACATTTAAAACTCAAAGTACTCTACTAGTAGGAAGTGGTAGAAACTAGAAGTTTAGGCCTAACGGAAAGAATTTTGGGAGTCGAGATGTGCCCATGAGGAGATTTTATGTTCTTGACTAGCCACATAGAAACACACATTTATCTCCTCTCTCTCTCTTTCTGTGTATGTATCTCCTAATATTTTGTCCTTGAAGGCCACATGAATATCTTATCTTGACCAGTGGCTTCTCCATTATCCCATTAGGATGCTCTTTTTCACCACAGGCCTATAAACAGCGAGGACAATGAACCATGGCCTGGTCTATGCATCCCACTCTTCAACAACATGAATGAAGTCAGCAGCAGGACAATAATTGGTTCCTCTTGACCAGACAAGGAGTTTTCATTCATCATATAACCTTTCTCAGTTGGTTTTGCAGACAAATATTAAGTTATTGCATTCATGTTTGGTATTCTGAAAAGATTGAGGGGGACTATTCCAGTTATTCCAGATATGAATTCAGATAATCTGTAGACACTTACAACCTTGAAACATTGTTTCTCTCTCATGATGAAATTACTTTGTCTTGTCTAGTGAGAATGAGGCAATAGCAGTGGCAGGCCCATGTGCAACATTTGATGAGTGTGTGGCTAACATTCTTCACTACTGTAGCTGTAAGGAATCACTACGTTGTTACACTCATTCATACACACAAAAATGCATAGTCATACAGGCATCAAGAACACTGGTAAAACCAGAGAGGTTTACAAACCTCCATGAAAATGTGTCCTTCTGGTTGACTCTACACACTATACTGTGCTTTGACACCGAAAAATATTCAGACAGCAAAGTCAAAGACACATACAAATATCCAAAAAATCTGAAAACCAACATTTGGTACCTGAGCTCAGAATACGTCCAATGTGCTGCAGACATGGAAGCGTATTACCAAAACACATAACTGGCACAAAAATCTTCACCAAAACTTTCCATACACATCCACACTCAGAGAATAGTTAAGATTTACATAAAGTCAAGGGGGAATATTATCTCTAGTATGGGAATCTTTAATCGCTAAGATGAATGAGAGCACAATACAAGAGTAAAAACTCTGCTGCTAATTGCTATTGTTGTATTGAGGTGTACAATCAGCAAAACTGGAATAGAACGTGCGATTATTTTAAGAGCATACATGCATGGGAATATGCTTGGTTCTACAGGTTTTTGTGATGTTTGTGATGGACATGCAGTTTATGTTGATGATCTGAAATTTCACAAGGGCACTAAGGTTAAAACAAAAACGCAAAAGAATTTATAAATTGGAATATCTCTGGGAAAATATGTAGAAATCAATTAACAGAAAGAGAAAAAGGAGTGAAAGTATACAGGAAACTATCCATGTTTGAGTAATCTATACTAGGAACAAATTTAAATCACATGCTAATCCTATGATCCAAAAGCAAGAAAGCCAGTGAAGGAGGGCAGGGATTCCCCTTAGGTCCAGGAATTATTGTAAGTTATGAAACAAATGCCAGAGCCCTTTATACTGTGTCCTGGCTGGTGTTAATTTCCTGTGACCATATTCAGCAGCCAAGGTGTTGTAGGCAGAAAGTCAGGAGCTATTGACAACACAGAAAAACAACTGAAGCCAAATATAAAGGAGCAGTTGGAGCCCATGAACAGGACATGCAGCAGAAAGAATGACAAAAAGACCATACCAATGACTAGCCTTAGGAGACCAAGCTGGAACAATCAAGGTGTTATGTATGAAAATCCTTGAATGGAACTCAGCGAGTGAATGCCCAGGTTACGAGTGCCTAAGGATGTCTACTGATAAGGCTGGCATCCAAGTCCCCATTGCACCTGAAGCACACGGAGGCCACCATGTTGGGAATTACTGGTGTGTGGGCCCTGGATAGAACAAAATGTATACTTCAGGATGCAGGAGACAAGGAAGATGAGGTGTCTCCAAAGATCGCAAGATGAGATCAGGCCATTATAAGAAAAACATGGAAACAAAAACTTGTGTGGGTCTTACTGACCCCTACCATATGCAGTATGTGTAGTGATGAAGGTTCTGTTAGCAAAGCAGATAAGGAAGAGCCACAACAAACCCTCATTAAGAGCATATATTGGATGCACATGTGTCCTATGGGGCGAATTGCAAGGACAAATAGTACGTGTAGCCAGAACACGTTACAAATTCACACCAGTTCAACAAAGCAAGGTGGTCAAGTCTGGGGGTCTCATTGCCCACTGCTAGTGTCAACTGCAATACATGAGATCCTAAGTATGTTGGCTATAATAAACATTTAAAAATGTGAGACCAGGTTATGTCTCTGTGGCACAGTGTAACCCTAGGCTAATTTCACAGTATCCTTTTATTACCCACAGGGATAAATATGTCCAGCCATGATGTAGGAGCAGAACACACTTTGCGCCCCTGTGCAGAACCATCACAGGAAGTACTGGTAAGCATCTGGAGTCATAGGGTATTCATTTTCTTCCTAAGGCCAACAGAGAGTATATTAGAGATGTCCCTGTATCTGAATAAGAGCCAAAGCCGAAGAGCACTAGAGTGGGAAGGGTACAGTTCCCAACCATCCCGCGATACTCCTGACATACTATCCTTCCTCTGAAGAGTATTTGCAGACTCTCCTATAGCATCTGTGAGTAGGGAAATCTCCTTGGCCATCCTCACTGGCTTGAAAAAACCTCAGGGAATGAGTGAATTTTGTACAGGGTCACATCTAGAGGTTTATGCTGCATCCAAGCATGCAGGTTTTCTCAGAATAAATAGGAAAATTTTCTTTTGCTACCTTGCCACCCTGGAAAGCAGAATATTAGGTCCATCACTCCAGGACAATGATTCTACATTTACCTTTTGCCACCGTTACAAACTTCCAGAGATTAGTGATGCCTAGAGAATCAGCTCTTTGTCATGGACAACAAGTGTTTCCCCAGCCACAAAGTGTGCTTTGAAAGGTCATTTGGTTTGGTAGGGAATGTGATCCTACTATCACTACTTCCTTCACCTTGTAGTTTGTTTCTGGTATTATTCTACAGTTTCTTCTGGGAGTATGAGAATGTAGACACCATGTACCTATAGCATTTTATACCATCGATACAATCTTCACAAGTTCTCTAAGCAGCACTCATGGAGACTGAAATTCTGATCTCGGGACTCTCTGTGAATCACCACTAATAAGGTTGGTGTTCATACCTAAACAGTTGGGGAACCGGATCTAAAGCATCCCCTGATCTGAACACCCATCTGAGATCACCAGGGTGCCACAGCACTACTAAAGTAGGGAAGAAAACAGAAAAAGGAATGAAACAGTGAGGTGGGGAAGAAGCTAGAGGTGGAACATTACCAGCCTCTTGATCTCAGAAACAGGACATATCAGGCCATATGACAGATAGAATAGATATGAGCACAGGGACACTGTAATGTAACATGGCTGGCATGAGGAAGCATGGCCAGCGTGAGTAAGGAGACTGGTATTGGGAAAGAGACAAACACAAAGCTTTATGGACTTACTCTTTATTGCCATTACACCCATACTGCCTGTTCCCCTATCCACTCTTGCCTTTCTCACCTAGATCATTCTTACTCCTCACAGGTATACAAGGCATTGTTTGCAGTTCTTACTTATTTCTGAAATGATAATACAAATCTTCATTGAAAATCTGTATAACTGCAGAGGCTGTTGATGCCATGAAGGAAACAGG